>NW_020798051.1:0-272185 GCF_002237265.1 Aspergillus thermomutatus
GCGGGAAGGGAGGAAAAGGGGTGGGGGGAGAGGCGGATGAGTGGTGGTGACATTGTGGACTGCTGACTCTATTTATTGTGACTCGAGATTTGATGATTCAATTTGAGAGATGGGCCCTGATTAACATTATCAAGGTGGAATGGCAAGCTCCTGAATAGTAACTAGTATGTGTCTGGTGATTATCCTTGGAATGCCAGATGTGAATCTATGGAGTCTGCGGGTAATTTTTGACTATGAGTCGAGCCGTGACATGAGCAAACATGTTTTGTATGCTATAGCAACTTCTATCTCAAGTCTAACTAGGGGTATATTGAAGGGACATGAGACGCTTTTCAGCACTCGGGCCTCGACAGAACATGAAGCATTCCAAAGACTGCAGCTCTTTACGAGCTTTGAGAAGTCTTCACTTGGTCGGAAGAATAGCCAGGGTATCCATGCGTTCATCCAAATCATGCCCGACACGGCGCGGCTGTCCGTCAGCGGAACATTTCGAACCTCTCAGGCCTCGTCCTGCGCAATCGCCTTGTGAATCAATTCCGTAGGTGTCGGTATATAGGACGACATATATATAAATATGCTTCAATGAGGAAGTGGGAGCGAGTGGTACTTCAACATCGCACCCAGTTTCATGCGCCTTGCACGATCTTCGCTACGAAGCAAGTTCATAGAACGCGTACTGCAGGCCCAACACTGCCAGTATCGAAGGTCTCAATCAACCCGGCCCCCAGAGCTTCCTCCAGAGCCCAGCGGAAATTCATGCCATAGAGCTCTTTCCACTTCCTCGTCTTTCCCGGAAGTATGCCAGCGAATTCACCTCGCACGCGCTTCGCAACGCTGAAGCTCTTATCCGTCTCAACCGCGCCGTCCCAACGATCGCGTAGAAGGTAGACGGGAGCCTCGCCAGAACTGGACTTGTTGAGAAGAGCAAGGAGATGTTTCCGACCAGCTCCGAGAAGGCGAAGATATGGCCCAGTGTTGGGAAGTGAAAGGAAGAGGGTCGCTGTCTGAAATAGAGACAGATGTTGGTTATCCGGAGTGTCGCAGGACTGATCGAAGTTGCCACTCCGACTAGCAGAAGCAGGAGCCGGAGCCGGAGTGGAGGATGGAAGACCGGGAAGCGACGCGACCCCGATGGAACCCTTGACGAGAGAAGACGACGACACCAAAAAGCCGGCGCGAACCAGATCCATACGCTCCGATTGGGAAAGAAACGAAGCGGGTATAGCCGATATGTTTCCAATCTGGCGGAGAACTTGAAGGAATTTATCTGCGAGCTGATCAGCAAGAGCAAGATAGACCGGTGATACGGCAGCAGGAAGCCATTCACTTACCCTTAACTGATACTTCCAAGACACTGCTTTCCCGCACAAGCCTTTCCCAATCCTCTGTCAAAACTAGACAATCACCAAGCCCTGCCGCATCGTTCCCTCTTCCAGGGACGATCAAGCGACGAATACGACCGGCATTGACCAGATCCACAATCTCTTTCTCCACTTTCGTAGGCGCATCGATCAGTGTGTGGACATGTGCCACTGAGGCAAGAGGGGGCAGCGACCGGCGCAGATTAAGTACTTCGGCAATGCGAGTGCTATTCATGCCAGCTCGAGCAGGGATATCCTCGAACATCTTGTCGCGAATGTAGTGGATGGCTTGAATCACATCCTCGACGGGAGCAGTCTGTGGCACATAATGAGAAGTTCCCAGGTCAGGCAGCTGGCCCTGATCAAAGTCAGCCGGGTACAGCTCATCTAGCTGGTCAGGGCGGGAAGATTGAACGGCGGCTTTCTGGCGAGCATGTCCGGCAAAAGGGGAGGCGCGAGGTTTAAAAGGGGAGGGTCTCTTTCTCTTTTGGATACCAGATACCGGAGCAGACGTAATCCGTAATGGCATGGCCCAGCTAGAAGGTAATAGAAGAGAAGGACAGCGGTTTTAAAAAACCTTGAAGAAGAGATGCGTTCAAGATTGCTGAAGTTTTCGGATGCCCTCAAATGATAAGAAATGTCTGCCTGAGGTTTCCTCTTCCATGTCACGATAAGAGGAGAGCTATCAGCACGTGACTAATACCCCTCACTATCCGAACCGACGAGGATCGATCATTTTAGCCAATGATGAAGTGAAGGATCAATCTGGAGGACAAACCTGCCTACTTTACCTACCTTAGTATATTTAGATCACTGTTAATAGTCTAAAAATTTCTAGACAGGGCTGAAGGTAGCCCAGGAAAAAAGAGATATCCTTCCTTCTTCTCACCCAGGATTCTCTTGTTTTTACCAGTGCTTATCAGGTTTTCAGTGGGCAGTCCCACTTCTGCTGGCTTCTTCCGCCTTAGGCTCACCTTTTTCTCACATGACGTAGCCATGAGAGAAGATCCTCGACTTTGTCCAAGTTGTTACATCGATCCGTGGTAGAACCAGCTATATCTGCCCAATATTCAGGGTGCATTTCCCTGTTGCTGTGTCGCGTTTTTATATCTTCTATGACCTTTCTTCATCGTCTGCATTCTTTCTTCCCGTCTCCTACAGCCCCTCCTTCGCCGTCCCCTTAACCTTCCTCCCCCGCCATCTGGCTTAGAGTCCATATCAATCTGCCAGGATGACAATCTTCATCGCTTCATTGTATGTCGACCATTCTCCCCTATTGTATTTGCTGTGCTGACGTATATGATTTGCCAGATTCCTACCCTACACGGTGAATTTTCACGACAACGAGTCTGAAGATCCAGCCGGCGCTCTAACGAGCCCTCCCATATCGAACACTCCATCCCAGGCCGTGACCCCAGCGCCTACTGCTGCTATCAGCTTGTTTGAACGACAGAATGGTGCCAGGAAGGCGGGCCTGACGCCTGGGGCTACAACTGAGCATGAGCGAATCTTCACATCGGACATTACAAAAGCTGAGCAAGAGCCCTCAAGCTATCCATTTCCTGCGGTAACGGATGATGCAAATCTTCTCACTGAAAGTGAAGCCCATTCTCCCGCCTGGGGTGCCACCACGGCTCTGAACCAGCCCAGGGCTCGGCCGCCTATTTCGCCCTCCCCCTCGATCCTTAAGCACCAGGAGCCGACTGTCTCGGTGATGGAGCCTATTCGCGAAAAGACCCCATTGAAGGTTGAATCCTTCCGGTCGCAACCCCCGGACAATGCCGGTGATCGCAGCCGCAAAACTTCGTTCTCGAAGGCGGACTGGACCGTCGAAACAGCAGAGCAGGGTAACGGCGGGTTGCGCAATGCGGTGCGATCAGCAACGGATGCAGGCCAATTAGAAGACAAAGTGTGGGTTGGCACGCTGGGAATGCCCACGGATGCATTGTCGACTCACACCAAAGCTGCCATCGCCGAGAAGTTGGAAGATGAGTACGGATCGTTGACGGTCTATGTCAGCGACGGCGACTTTGACGGCCACTACACCCATTTCTGCAAGACGATCCTCTGGCCCGTGTTTCACTACCAGATCCCCGACAACCCGAAAAGCAAAGCATATGAAGACCATTCATGGATTTATTATGTCAAGACCAACCAGGCGTTTGCGGAGCGCATTGCAAAGAATTGGAAACGCGGCGATTCAATCTGGGTCCAAGACTACCACCTACTCCTTGTCCCCGCGATGCTGCGAAAATTGCTCCCGGACGCGCAAATTGGGTTCTTCCTGCATATAGCATTCCCTTCCTCCGAAGTCTTCAGATGCTTGGCGCCTCGAAAAGAGCTTCTCGAGGGCATGCTGGGCGCTAACCTTATTGGGTTCCAGACTGATGAGTACTGCCGACATTTCCTTCAAACCTGTAGTCGCCTCCTTTGCGTCGAGGCAACCAACGAGGGACTCGAGCTGGAGGATCGCTTTGTGAACGTGGGTACATTTCCCATCGGTATCGATCCAACCTCCTGGGACAAGCGACGACAGGCTGCCGATGTGGAACAATGGGTGAAGACAATCTCGGATAGATACGAAGGAAAACGACTTATTGTTTCCCGCGACAAAATTGACTCAGTTCGCGGAATCAGGCAAAAGCTTCTGAGCTACGAGCTCTTCCTAAACACGTACCCCGAATGGAGAGACAAGGCAAGTACATTGTTGGCTGCCATACGCGGCTGGATGCGATTGCGCTGACCCTTCTATGGACAGGTTGTTCTGATTCAAGTCGCAACGAGCACGACCGAGCAGCCAGAGCTCGAAGCCACGATTTCCGACATCGCCATGCGAATCAACTCGATGCACTCAACGCTTGCTCATCAGCCACTGGTGTTCCTCAAACAAGATCTCGCTTTCCCGCAATATCTGGCTTTGATCTCAGTGGCGGATGCCTTGATGATAACCAGTTTGCGTGAAGGAATGAATCTGACCAGTCATGAATTTGTGTATTGCCAGGATGGAAAATACGGGAACAAGAAGTATGGATCTCTCATTTTGAGCGAGTTCACTGGAAGTGCGTCAGTCTTCGGCAACCATGCGCTGCTTGTCAACCCCTGGGACTACCGACAATGTGCGGAGGCCATCCATACTGCACTGACCAGGAGCGAGTCGGAGCGTCAACGGGTGTGGGAGCAGCTTCACCGAGCCGTCCTTCAGAACTCGACAGGTAACTGGGTAAAGTCCTTCAATGAGACGTTGCAACGTGTCTGGAATGAACAGTCTTCGCGTGAGATCATGGCTGTTCCGCGCCTGCCAGTCAACAAAGTGGAGGAGATGTACCGAAAATCTGCTCGCCGATTGATCATTGTGGACTACGAGGGTACTCTTGCTTCATGGGGTTCTCCCAAGAGCATCATTGTTACGACACCACAGCGAGCCATTACCACATTGACGGATTTGACGGAGGACAGTAAGAACGTGGTTTATGTCATGAGCTCAAGAATGCCCGAAGAGATGGAACGTCTGTTCCGACGAGTTCCCGGCCTCGGGCTCATCGCAGAGAATGGCTGCTTCGTGCGAGAGCCGAACACCGAAGATTGGCTCAAGTTGACCAACAAGGAGCGGACGGACGCCTGGAAGGAAGGCGTCAGTCAGATTCTCAGCTACTACCAGGAACGAGCGGAGGGCAGCTGGATCGAGAAACGCCACTGCTCCCTCGTGCTCCACTATGGCTCGGCGGAAGACCACGAAGCCGCCTCTCGACTGGCATCTGAGTGTGCAGGTCATATCAACGATGCATGCGCCAGTCAGGGGGTACATGCCGTTCTCGTTGACCGTGCACTAGTGGTAGGACCAGCGAATACGAACAAGGCCTCGGCGGCGGAATTGGTGTGGCGCGACTGCCTCAGTGCGAGCCAAAAGGACGAGCAGATTGCCCGGCCGGACTTTTTGTTGGCCATCGGAGACAGTCGAGACGACGAGCCAGTGTTCCGGTGGGCTAACAAGCTGGAAAGTGCAAAAGCAGTTGGCTATGCGATGACGGTCACTCTGGGGTCTCGCAGCACGGAAGCTAAGGCCACTCTGACGCAGGGAGTGACTGGTAAGTAGTTTTGTCCTGCCATGCTAGGACCTTAAGCGATTTAGAATGTCTCGCTGACTACAACTGGTCACAGGTGTCCTTTCTTGCCTTGAGAGACTAGCAAATGCGTCACCAGCGCACTAAGCACAGAGATTCTTCTTTGGATTTGATGAGTCTACGAGGGTACGATGCAACTATTTGGACATATTGGCATAAATTAATTACATCGCAGCGTTGAAGGGGGGCAAAAGGACGACGGGCGTAATGGAAAAAAACGTCTCTGGACAGGGATTGTGAGGAGATTGTCCATACAGAGCAAATTGACGGTTAGATAAAAAAAAAAAAAATGCCAGAAAATGGATGCCACATACAGGAACATCTTCATGGTAAAAGTCAAAGACTTCCAGTAGTCCTTAATTGTTCGGATTTAACTCGTCAACTGGTCACCAACTGTAGTGGGTTAGTCAGCGTTCGGCTGTTGGATAGCTCCAACATACGAAGAACCGAGGTTTGACCAGGGACCCGAAGCGTATGGTAGACGTATTAATGTTGACAAACGACTGCGACTTTATCCACAGTTTCCGGGATGTCTTCAACCTCTCTTCCATTTCAAAGGACTTTCAATCTATCTAAACAACTTGGTTGGCCTAATTTGACCTGATCCGTCAATTCATAACAGGGTCAACACTCTCTCTTCCGACCGTGGACACAACCCATCGCGATGGCGGCCCCCGCAGCAAATCAGGCCTTTGAGGAGGCGATCAAAGTAACACCTGTGAATTCCCACAGGTACTCGGCCGTTTTGCGGGATGAATGGTGCATTGGCACTGGTACGTCTCCTGGACTTGGATAATGGAGATTTGAGATCATTGCGAGCTGACACCGTTCAGTTCCCAACGGGGGATATACGACAGCCGTCCTCTACCGATTGGCGATTGCACATTTCGCGCACACCCATCCCACGCGGTACGATGCCCCTGCCACTCCGATCTCTATGCAGCTTGCGTTTCTACGTCGCACGGCCGCCGGGCCGGCTGTGTTGCAGGTGCAGGATACGAAGCTCGGGGCTCGAACCAGTACAATACATGTAGCGCTGTTGCAGCCTAGCGAGAAGGGGAAGGAGAAGGCAGCGCAGAAGACTCTGGCACAGACTGGGTCGTCGGCCTCATCTGACGACGAGGAGAATCTGGAAGTCAAGGTCGCGGGCTACATCACGGTGAGCCCCGCGACGGCCGAAGTGGGCGTCTCGGCGCCCTCGAACTGGACCCTGCTACCTGAGGCGATTTCCGGGTCGGGGCCCAAGGGTCGCGTGAACCTTGCAGCATTGCGGGAGACCGGTCGTGATGGGCAGTGGGTTCGGCTTGTCGCGCCGTTTCCCAAGTTCCGCCGGGCGTCGCAGCAGGTTGAACTGTATGGGCCCGATCCTGCTCTGGGCAAGCCGCCGGTTGTCGACCAGTGGGCCCGGTTTCGGCCAGGTGGGAACACGGAGGCGCGGTGGACGAATGAAGCCGTGGCGTTCCTGGTGGACATGTTCCCGATGGCGCTGGATGGGTTTGACACCATGGGCAAGGCGGGGACGGCGGGAAACGGAACGGGCAACGCTGCGGGGATGGATTCGGCGAAGGACAAACTGGCCAGGTACTGGTACCCGACTGTGACGCTGAACATCGACTTCAAGAAGCGGTTACCGGCGAGCGGGGTGGAGTGGCTGTATAGCCGAGTGCAGACCAGGTCAGTGCGGGACGGCCGGACGGATCTGGACGTGGTGGTTCTGGATGAGCAGGGGGAGGTCGTCGCGCTGAGCAACCAAGTGGGATTGGTGGTGGATGCCAGCCGGAATATCGGGCAGCGGGAGTCGAAGATGTAGGCGTTTCCCTGCCTTGTTTCCCCTCTCTCCTTAGACCACGAAATCTACGCATAAATGTCTTTTGTATGTACATATATAGCTCGATATATACATTATGATCAAATAGACTATGAGGGATGGTCACAATGAAGGAGCAGTTTGTAACCAAAAGGCCATGGCATCCGTCACCACAGTCTTCTTCTTGGCCCATTCCAAATGACCCCCCGTACCGCGGCTGTTGTTCTCGTCACTTTCTTCCTGCACCGCCTGCGCACGCACCCAGTACTTCCTTCCGACGCGGGCCACGACTTTCGCGCGGACGACGACCAAGCCAGGCACACGGAGGGGTTTCTTGTAGCGGACGTCCAGCTGCGCTGTGTAGATGGCGCCCCGCGGATGGTCCCCGGAGGTCGGAGCATGTATAGCGACGGCCAAGGACATGGCCTCGTCGAGCAGCGTGGCCACAATGCCGCCATGAGCGGTAGACGGATGCCCGCTTACACCGGGGGTCGCCAGGTCCAGCATCATGATGACATCCGGAGGGTTGGGGGAGGGCGCAGACGACGGCTTGGCCGCGGGACTGGGCCAGACGGGGACCTCTTGCGGGGGCGGGAGGAGGTTGCGCCGGCGGAGAGTCAGACAGTGCGGGATTGTGGAGGATGTGGCCAGTGTGCCGGCGAAGAAGCCATCTTCGCCGGTGTGTGGCTTGGACAGTCGGGACCAGGTGCGGATGGGATAGTAGTCTGGGGAGTTGAGGAGGGAGTTGGACCAGGCAATGGCGCGGAAGGGATCGAGCAGGGCGGGATCAGAGGTCGGTTCGCTCATGTAGGAAGTGGGCGGAGGAGCGGAGGGAGGGTGGTCTTTTTCCGCCATTTTTGAAGAGATTGTATCAAGGAAAGCGATGATTGAGGGGTTGAGACGGAAGAGAAGGTGGGAATCAGAAATTTGTTGTTGTTGCTGTTGTTGAAGGCCTGTTCGATGTGTCCACAGCAGCTGCAACGAACCTCGGCTACAATTCGGATGAAGAACCATAATGCCGATCATCGTCAGTTTCTCAGTCTCTCTTGAGATAAACATCTGTCAGGATATGAGATCCGAGTAGTACGGATAAAATACTCATCATTATTGACTCAGACATCGACCTTCGTAACCAGTAGATACCTGGACGCGTCAGTAGTCCTGCGTACTGTAGTGAAATCAGACGAGTTAGGTTGTTATCTCCGAGATTGGTACAAGATTAGTGACGAGGACAAGGATAATAATACTAATAATGTGAAGATACTCCGTAAGTCAACAATTTTGACAATCTAGATACCTTGTCTATCTGCTACAGGCTAGGTATTCTCTGGAGGGTCGGTCTGCCTTCTCCTGCCTCAGGTATACATTCAGGTAGAACACATGAGCAACAATGGCATTCCTCTGGTTTTGTATGGTATGAGATGACTCTGAGCTGATTTTGATGGTGATACTAATAATATTTCTCATCGCTTGTGCCACCAGTCCTGAATAATAACAATAACAACACAACAATAACAACAATAATAATGACTGATGATGAATGTTGAGTTACACCACCTCCTAGCGTGCATGGACAGCCAAGTATCTCCGTAGTTAGTATGGGCTACAAAGTGCTGATGGTTCCTTGTTTCCATGTCCTCTGTTTAGAGCTAGATAAATGATTGGCTACGTAGATAGATACTAGACACGAACTGACTTGAAGATATTCGCAATGTTAATATTAATTCATCAGCATCATCACTCTGTAGAAGCACTCCACTCCCACTAATTCTTCAGAGAAATGAATGATTGATACTGAATCTCGTTATCCCCAACAGTGGTGGAGCATCACTGGAGAACCCAGTAAGTACTCCGTAGTATCAAGAACAATAACTGAACTGACCAAGACCATGGCTAGCTAGCTAGGACCGTACCAAGGTATCTAGTCTGCAACTACCAAGTAATATGTCCTTGGTTGAATAATTACCGTTTTCGACGAGAATTGACGCTAAACTGGCATTCCTCATCCTCAATAGGTCCTTTCCCTCTAATAATCCCAGATTGGTTGTTCAGGAGAACTGAACTTTCCTTCTTGTTTATTTCCCTCCTCCTCCTCCTCTTCTTCTTTCACCCTTCTCCCTTCTCTTCCCTTTCCCTCTCTTCCCTCCCTCTTCTCTCTCCTTCGTTGTCATCATTAACCAATTCATCTTACCAATCTCATCCACTGAGGATTATTTGAATCGTCCACAAACTTACCAATTGACTGTCGATCTTCTCACATAATCAAAGATCGTCACCTTCTCCACCATGCGCTCCATCGCCATTGTCTTGTCCACGTTGGTGGCTGCCACTGTTGCTAGCAGCAATTACACTTTCCCCTCAGGCTTCAACATTGCCCAGGTTAGCTCTACCGAGAAAGGTTCGTTATTGAAGTCGCCCATGACCCGAAGTAGCCGATTGACTAACATGGAGGCGATATTTCATAGCTGCTTGGTGCCTGGCTGAGCGGAACACCTGCCCAATTATCTGTGGTGGAATCGCCGATAGCAACTCATGTGATTCCGTATGTGTTGATGAACTCGAAAACTCATCGTCTTCAAACTCCCTCAAACTAATGCGATGACGGACAGGACACTCTTCAATTCTCTTGTACTTGCAGCAACGGTACCGAGGCCGATGTGTCGCCCTACATGCAGACCATCCCCTTCTACGTCTGCCAGGAAACCTACAAGCAGTGCATCGCAGCCTCCTCGACTCAGGATGAGGATGCAAAGTGTACGGCCGCCCAGAAGGAGTGCGGTACACTGAATGCGACGGCCTCTTCCACCTCCTCCTCGACCACTACCTCTTCCGCTCTTACTACCGCTACAGAGAGCGCGACCGGAAACCAGGCTGAGTCGACTGCCACGGCCACCACCACTACCAGTAGCAGTGCTAGCGCTCAGACGAGCAATGCTGCCATTCGCTTGGTTGGCGAGCATGCCACTGGTGTGATCGCGACCGTGCTCTTCTTTGCGGCTCGTCTCCTGCTGTAGATGGGGTGATGTGCCATGTTTGCGACCATGGCCATACCTACCACATCCGTTGAGACACAAGACCAGCCACGGAGATTGAAACACTCGACCGTTGAGTCCTCTGTCTAATGCCTGTTCCTCGCTTGTTTTCCGCGCGTTTTTCTCTGAACGCTTGACTCATTACACTGCAATCGCACTATTCCCCCGCGTTCATGTCTCGTAATTGAGCCATTTGTGATATTATGATCCTGTATGCACTATACGCTTTTCATGACTGTCCTTAATTGAAGCCTGCAAATACCTGTCGGCGCTTAGGAATTGACTAATTCATGGGTACGACCTGATCAATTTGCTTTGCCGTGTTTATAGCTTCTGAAGTTTGAAGTGTTGTG
This sequence comes from Aspergillus thermomutatus, assembly GCF_002237265.1. Taxonomy (NCBI): domain Eukaryota; kingdom Fungi; phylum Ascomycota; class Eurotiomycetes; order Eurotiales; family Aspergillaceae; genus Aspergillus; species Aspergillus thermomutatus. The sequence continues at coordinate 10,675 of NW_020798051.1, forward strand.
AGTGATGCCGTTGGACGATAATCCGGCTTGTAGAGTGATAGAGTACTGCTCCTCTTGGCAGCGGACTGTGGTCAATCGGTAATGGGCCTGTGCTCGTGGAAATTTTCCTTCGCAAAAAAATATGATGATAATAGTCATGGAAACAATTGGCAAGTCGATAATAATGATGAATGATTGAAGTACTACGTACCTCAAGTTGTTGTGTTGAACCGAGTCCCTTTGTCAGGTGTTTTCTCCAACCAAAAAAGGGCCAGTTCGCCAAGAGTTTTGCCCACACTGAAATTTCGCCCTTCCCGGCATCATCGAACTTATCGAATATCGATAGCCTCTTGGGACTCTCTCTCCGCCCTCCTCGACTTATTCTTTTCTAGACCTTCTCTCTCTCTCTCTCCTTCTCCCTCTTCCCCCTCCCTCTCCTATCTACGCCCATTATGCCCGCTCCCACCACCACCCTCCTCATCGAGGGTACCTTCACCGAACTCGCCGATGAGTTCGCCCAGTATATTGACGCCCTCCGCAAGAACGAGGGCGCCAGCCTCCAATCCGAGATCGCTCCCCTCATTGAGCCTCTTCGCCAGCAAGAACAGTCGGAGGAGGAGCCCGATCGCAAGCAGCGCGATGAGGTGCTGAAGAAGTTGGTGGCTGCCGCCGCTGTGTTGAATGCGGCTCCAGAGAAGGGTGAGTTTGTGTGGGCGGGGTGCTCTAGATGGATCCTGGAGGATCGAGACAAAGGGAGGAGCTGGGAAGGCTGACATTTGGCAAATTTGCATCTAGAAATCATTTCCGCCTACAACCTCCTCGTGCACTTGGTGCACCAGGCCTCGGACCCGGATATGTTCCTCTCCCGCATTTGCACCTACCTCGCCAAACCTATCACCACCTCGCCTCAGTTTGGCCCCACGCTCGCAATCTCCATCCTGACCACCATCTTCAACACTCTCGCTCCCTCCGACTCCAGCCGTTTTCACGTCCTCCTGGCCATCGTCGCCGTCATTCGCCATTCCGGCTCTTCGTACGCCTTCGAGGCTCTGAAGCCCCAGCTGACGGCTCAGCTGCCCACTTGGTTGTCCGCCTGGGAGCTGGATGAGGAGGATGCTCAGAAGCTGCACCTTGCCGTTGCCGATGCCGCTCAGGCTTCGGGTGATCTTGAATTGGCGCAGACTCACGTGGTGCAGGCCCTGCAGACGATCCCCGCCAACGAGGCCTCCAGCAAGGAATCGCGCGACCTGGCCGTCCGTGCCTTGACCTCCGCCCTGAAGAACCCCGCCGTTTTCGATTTTACTTCGTTGACTGCCGCCGATGCCATCCAGGCTCTTCGCTCCAGCGACAGCACCCTTTTCGAATTGCTGGAGATTTTCACCGCCGACACTCTGGACGCCTACGAGGATTTCGTCGCGGCCACCCCTCTCGACTCCATCTCTGGCGGTGTTCTGGCCGATGGCTCCGAGGCTCTGCAGACCAAGATGCGCCTGTTGACCCTGGCTTCGCTTGCGGCTTCGACTCCCTCTCGCTCCCTCCCCTACGCTACCATCGCCTCGGCGCTGCGCGTGCCCACTGAAGATGTGGAGAAGTGGGTCATCGACACTATTCGGGCTGGTCTAGTCGAGGGCAAGCTGTCGCAGCTGCGCTCCGAGTTCCTGGTGCACCGCGCCACGTACCGTGTCTTCGGTGAGAAGCAGTGGGCGGAGGTGCAGGGTCGTCTGATGGTCTGGCGCCGCAGTCTGGAAAGTGTGCTGGGTGTCCTCCGCACCGAGCGGGAGCGCTACATCCGGGAGAGCATGCAGGCGGCGGCTGAGGAAGCCGGTCAGGGCAAGTCGGGCGAGAAAGGAGGCAAGGGCGGTGACCGGAGACGTAACCCCCAGCAACAGCAACAGCAGCAGCAGTCGCAACCCTCACAACCACAGCAGCCTCGGGAGGTTGAGTTGGTTGGAGGTGCTGAATAGATTAAGCGCTGAGAGGAACCAGACTTGCAGCGAGGTAGGAGAAAGCAATAGACTTGTCGCCAAAAGATGAAAAAGAGAAATCCATGCTGGAAAAGTAATGATCGGGGTGTCCTTTACTCTTGTTTACTTGTCTTGTTAATCTGAACCAGGAGACCTCCCCCTTTTTTTTTGTTCGAATTTGCCGTCCATTTCTCTTATTTCCATTTCTACAATGTTCATATGGTAGCTGCTTCTGTTGTTTAGAGACGGGAAGCCCTGGATGCATGTTAGTAGTTAGGATTGGGCCAGATCAATCAATCACGAATCACGTCTTGTTCATCCTTTCTGACGATACGTTTGAGGCAGAGATTGTATATTCCTTGGCTCTAGTATGACAGGTAAGACACGGGACGCTTTGTTTCTGACAAGGTGTGGACTAGATGTGATATGTCTATATAACGCAAGCATGAATTTTCTTCAAAATTGACAAACAAATATATGTTCAGTTCAACGGGGAAGATGCAGGAAGATCCGGGAAACAATCGAGGGTCAAATGCCGATGCAACACAATCCAATCCAATCAGATGGACTGGACACCCCTCTTCTCAAGTCCCTCCCTGATTCTCACATACACTTCATCGACCGTCCCCGTGGCGGAGACGGACAAGACCTTCTGCTGTTCCTCGAAAGCCCGCACAACGGGCATACTGGTCTCAACAAACACCCGGAAGCGCTTGCGGATCGACTCGGCATTGTCGTCGTCACGCCCCGAGGTCTCCCCGCGCTTGAGCAGCCGCTTCTCCATCACCTCCTCGGGACAGTCCAGGAACAGAGTCATTTCCGACGGGCAGACGGTATCCTCGAAGAACACGGCCTGGTCGAGCTTGCGCGGGAACCCGTCGATTAGGAACCGGGCCTTCTTCTTACCGCCGTCAGCGGTAGCACCGGCACCCGCCGCCAAGGCATCGGCCATGGCGTTCGACAGCAGCGCCACCGTGATCTCCATGGGCACGATCTTGCCCTCTTTGATATATGTGCGGATGAGGTCGCCGTACTGGCTTCCCTCGCGGACCTGTTCCGCGCGCAGCAGATCGCCCGCGGACAGATGGATGAAGCCGTAGTCGCGGACCAGGTTGGCGGATTGCGTGCCCTTGCCGCTGCCGGGTCCGCCTAGCAGGAACACGACTGTGACATCCTGTGGGGAGAAGCGCGGGGTGGTATTTGTCGAGGCCTGAGGAGGGGCGGGTTGTGTGGGAGGGATGGCTGGGGGATGTTGTGTGTTGGCCATCTTTTATTTCCTGTTATTTGAGGTGGTGGTCGATTTATTGATTGGATTGCGGCTTGCGGACGCCTGTGCGCGATTTCACCAATAGGATGTAGGAACCGGTGCCAACGGCGAAGATAGCCACGAAGGGGAGGATTTTGAATTGAGAGCGGCTGTATTGAGATCCTGAAGAGGAGGACGGGGGAGGGGTGTTAGGTTTAGAGGAGGAGGAATAGGGGCGGCGGTGATGCTGCAGCTGTTGGTGGTGGTGGTGGTTGTGGTGGGGTCCCGGTGATGATCTGACGGGATGCAATATCGACAGCAATTGAGCTCGAGTCGGGAGGCTGGAGGATCGCAGGGCTCCAGAGGGAAAAGACATTCCTTGAGAATAGACTTGAAGTTTTAATTGATTCTAAGTAACAAGCTGAGCTGGACAAGGCAGATGAAGAAGAGCAGCGAGAGCTTTTTTTGCGATGGGGATGGAAAATGAGTCTAATAATAACAGCAACTAAATAGTGGACAGAAAAATAAGGCATGCAACAATCCAGAAGTGGCTTAGTGTGATCACTGTATACTTCTCTCACAGAGCAGTGGTACCGCTGTCTGTATACTTTATCTTCAACAACACAATCATCTTGATTTAGACTTACAGTAATGATAATGTTGCTTTTGAGATAAGCAGATCAATGAGGCATTGAGCTGACAATAGAATTGTCACGGAGTTGTGCAATTGTTCATCAATCATTGATGGACTATTCTGCACTGCTAGGAAGAGAGAGTAAAGAGAGAGAATCAGAAGCAGTGAATGATTCAGATCTCAGAGATTTATGAAACATGCGAATCATAGTCTTTTGAGTTCAATTTGTTCTATTGTGAGTATGTTCTTTATAAAGCTTGGTTCCCTCAAGGCTCTTCGTCTCTTCCTTCCTCCTCTTCCCTATCTCCCTATTCATACCACACGTCCCCCCCGCTGTGTATCAGCAACCCATCATCTCACCATGGCTGGACCAAAACAACAGAACAGAAGTCAGCAAGGAGGCCGGGGATTCAGATACGGTCGAGGAAGAGGCGGTAGATCCAACAGATCCAACTTCAAATCACACAACACAGAAGACAACGACTCCCACTCTCCAGCAAAGAGCTTTGAACCTAATGTCAGTTGAAATTACACCTCAGACTAAACAAGTTAGGACTCACTGACAATAATTTAGGCAATTCATGGCAGAGGCGGATACAGAAACGTTTCCTCCGGAGGACAAAAGCATGATCTCAATGTCAGTCGTTCTACTGTCCCGACTCGACTGAGTGTAACCCACCTGACAAATGACACCCAAAAGAAATCGGGCGATGATGGGAAAACTTCCAACAAAGGTGAGAATCCACTCATTCCAAGCCTTTGAAAGTGAAAATATTGTCACTAATAGATACCTAGCACACCTTGGTTCTTCGTCAAAGCCCAAGCAACAGGAAGACAGCATCCGTTCCCCCCAGTCTCTGCAATTCGTTCCTACGAACAAGAGCTTATACCAAGGCGCAGGTAGAGTCACAGCTACCATGGTGAGAAGTACTCTACCCGCCAAACTTTCGGCATTTCAGCGTCTTCCCGGCGAGTTGCGTTGGAAGATCTATGAACATGTGTTTGACGTTCACCGAGTCGAAGTCTTGCGTTTGCGGGACAAGAACCCAGAAAACAACATTAAGCGAGTCCATTACCGCCTCTACCATCGTCAGCTGCGACCTCGCGATCCCAAAACACATGCCGCACCCTCAAGTGAAGGACGCTTCACGTGTCCTCCCCTTCCCATCGCGCTTCTGCTCACCTGTCGCAGCATCTATCGCGATACGCTGTGCCTGTTCTACTCCAGGATGCAGTTCATTTTCAACACGACTCGTACCGTGATGCGCTTTCTAAAGATCACCCAAAAAGAAGCTCAAATGGCGATCCAGCACATCGAGCTCAATCATACCATGTATAGCGAGCCTGCGCTGCTGAACTTCCGATGGTACAAGTGCATGAGCGACATGGCGTGGTACAATGCCTGCGATGACCTGACCGTCTACTGCAAGTCACTGCTTGTCCTCCATATTGATATGAACATTCGGGACTGGCCCATCAGTCTCCAAGTGGGCGAGCGGTGGTCCTTGCCGCTGCTTGCCTTTGCGCGCTATGGACCACGACTCGACTGGGTCGATATTCGACTTCACATGGGCAGCTTCAAACAAGACAAGCTTGAGAAAGTCGCTCGTGAGATCGAGGAACAGATCATGGACCCAACGGCTTTTCAGATGCGCGAGGATGAACGGCTGGCGAAGGAGTTGGCGGGGCCTGTGAAGGCCAAGGTTTTAAGACTTGTGTTCTAATTTGGTTGGTACCTGGACATGGCGGGAAAGCACGATGATTGATATGAGGAGTGAGAAAAGGACCGGGCTAATGACGAAGGAATGGGCAAATTGATACAGGAATGGTTGGAATTCGCACGGACATGTCGTAGAAGGATCACTCGTACATTGGCATCAATAAATGCATCGGACAAGTAGATTATCGCTTTTTTTTCTCTTTTCTTCTTTTCTATTTACAGAAATTCAGCAATTGAGTATGTGATTCTGCCAAGTATGAGTGAACGCGATGATGATCGAGTGATGATCGAGATGTACATGAGTCATGATTATAGGCAAGTGTAAGGAGGATAATGGAGAAAGCATCAGCAAGTTGGAGGCAGCAAGTTGGAGGGCATCACGATGCCTTTGTTCATTTCGCAACCCTCAAACATGCATCCTCTTTATTTGCTCTCGAGAAGCCCAAGGTCCTCAGTGGGTTGAGCCTCCTCGGATGAGACTGTGTGGTATTCCTGCCTACGACGTCGCCGGATGAAGAAGTAAATGCCCGCCATGAGCCCGCTCATGGAGCATGCAATCAAAACAAATATCAAGATCTCCCCAACCCCTTGGATAATCTCATACGCTTGGTTTACAGCTTTGGCTGCTTCCTTGGCCGTGCTGTAAGAATCCGCAACGTCGTCTTCGTCGGACAGCTTCGAGCCGTACAGCAGCGAAGGGTCATCAGGCGTGGGCTTCTCCTCGCCCTCGAAGCCCGCCAGTCGCCAATTGTCTGGTGTAGTGGTGCGATGAATGGCAGAGGTCCCCAGGACGCTCCCGTCCTCATCCACTGCTTCCACGGAGACCCAGTCCAGATATCCGTCTGCGATGTACATAGTTTCAAAGTCGAACTTGGTGGTGTTGCCGACCAACACGGGGATCCCGCTCTTCTCCTTGCGGGCGTAGAAATTCCACGAGGCGATATCTGTCGCTCCGTTCCAGCTGACGTGGAAGATAGTCGTGAGGTCAGTCTCATCTGTACCGAACACAGTCGAGACCACGTCCGGCGGTGTCAGAGGACGACCCTCAAAGGGGAACTTGTAGGACCGGTAAGTGGAGAAGCGAGTGGATGCAAAGCTGGCCTGCATGAGGACTTTGCCATCGGGAGAGTGCTCGCTTTGGTAGCCCTTCTCACTCCAGCCAACAAAGACGTTGCCATTTGGCAAGCGCTGAGCACTACCACGGAGCCGTGTGAGACCTCCATCCGGGCGGTCGTAACGGTCGAGCAGTCTTGCTGTCATGGGGGATGCACTGGTGTCCACCTGCACAAAGAGAGCAGCGGAATGATCTTCGTCTTGTCCGCCTTCATCGGAAGCGTTGTTCAAGAACGAAATAGTTGTATGCGTTTCATTCGACTCGACAAACCGAACATGGTGCTGCTTGGAAAATGTGAAATCCTGCACAAAGTCTGAAGATTTCCCCCCGAGTCTCCAGATAATGTGTCCATCTTGTCCGGATATCAGGTAGATTGTGTTTGTGAACCGTGCAGATAGGATATAGTCACCGGCCTCGTTCTTATCCACGGCGTTGACATGGATGTAATCCCAGCCAGGCTGGCCAGACGGCGAATCCCAGGAATTGACTTTTACAGACTCATGAATCGGGATTTGGCCGACAGAGCTCCATTCATAGATTACAGCCCCGGTAGCTATATCCAATTCCACGAAGCCACCCGTCATGATCCAGCCATGCTCATCCGGACGCCCCAAATCTCCAAGATCCATGTACTCAGGCCGGTATAGGCAAGCTAGGGCAGTCTTTCCGCCGTCGAGGATGTTGAATTCATGCATATTGAATGCTGAAACGTCATTTGTCACCCCGACGGCATATTCTGGCTCATAATGCTCGTCAAGGATATAACCGAGTCCCTTTTCACTGCCATCATCGTGATACGCATGCTGCAGGATAAACGAGAGATGAGGTCGACCATCGATGTTGTGCACTGCCTTGAAATCGAAGATATTTCGATTGTCAAACATGCATGAACCAGCCCAGATCAGGGTCTAACCAGAATTGGACTTGTAAGCTGGGTCCTCCTTGTTGTCCATGCTATGCTTCAAGTGTTTGAGGAAGACATACCCCATCTGCATCGTAGATATACGGCCCGACTTGGCATGGCTTCCACTGCTTGGTGGGAGCCTCTGGGTCAATCACGCCATATGGCGCGACGAACCAGTACCCCGGACTCACAGATTCACGATCATAGTAAGCAACGTCGAATCTTAGCGCTCTAACTCCGGGAAGCTTAACCTTGTCAGTTCAAGATCATTCAGCTTGTATTGGAGGGCATACTGTGACAAAGGACATCAAGTCATCGTCAGAATCGGCAACCCCATTGCGGAAGAGAAGTAGAAACAAGAACCAGAATAACATCATGCTTAAGGAGTGGCTAGGAGAAAGTCTCCGGAAGGAAAACAGGCGAGAATAAGAAGGAAAGGAAGGATATTAGGTCTCGAGGAAACTACCGAACAAGATGACGAGTCGACGCTTCATCTGGAGGACTGCAGACCTGCAGATCGAAGAGACTGTAGTACGGAGTAAACTTCGAGGAGTAGCAAAGCAGTCTGTGTGGAGAAGTTGAACGACATCGAGCGATGATAAAAACGAGAAGGAAGCTAGAATGAAACTGACCAAGCCACAAAAGACGATTTACGTTAGGATCACATATAATCATTCGCATCGGTATAGGTCGTCCTGTGCTCCGTAGGAACTCGGGAGTAGACGAAGTCCATGTGTCTACTCCGACGACCACGCAAGATCTGGTATGGAATTTGGCAATCAAATGAAGCGGACTTTCTTGGCGATGTTTGAGGCAGTGGAGCAGACTGCGAAGTTCACACTTTGAGAACCACACAATGATGGCCGAGTTCTGCGATTGACGTATGCCGACTCGTGGACAGTGGCCCATAGCCCATTAGCGGCGTCAACGTTAGTCAAGTGCACGTCCAAGACTGCGCGGCCTTTGTGATGCTGCCCATTTTCGGCTCCCCTTTTCTGCAACTCAGAAACCCCATCGGAAAAGACATTTCTCTATCATTAGCCCGATTGGAATGTGACACAAAAGTCTTTAAGATATTGATACTGGGACACTGTGTGCCTCCACTGAAACAGCACTTAACAGTCAATACTCAGTTGTGCCGATGTTGGCGTCTCTAGCGGAATTGAGGAACCGCAGCCATCAGAATTTCTGGAAGAAGTCTATCAGTGTTCAATGCAATGACTGGTCAGCTTTATTGCCGGTGACCCACAATCATTGGACAGTAAATCACTGTTGGACGTGGTCATGCTCCACGGTGGCCTTGGCTTTTGGCCTAACCTTTTGCCCGTTCGGTGATCACTCGAGGTTCCAGTCCCAATGCTGCTTCATCAAATCTGATGTGAGGCGAACTGGCTTCAGGCGATCCAGCGAGGGCTTTATCTAGAGTGCGGATCTATTCGTGCAGTTGCTTTAACAGACTCATCATTATCTGTGCGAAAGCATCGTGTTGCCTGTCCCTAGTGGCTTCAAAGTTCGGAATTTAGGATCAAGAGTGAGTTGAGGGAGCACCACGTGACAGTTACTTCCGACCGACGAGGAAGAAAATGACTACACCATTATTATCGACATCCCTCCAGAATTGTCAGGATAAGCTTCTACAACTGATCAATCACTCGGCTAAAGGCATTTCGCTCGGCTTTATGATCATTCCCGATCAAGTAACTCGCACCGACAGCAGAGTCAGACTGTCAGAACTCTCCCATGAATTGATCCACTATACGGAGTACACATGTCTAGGTATTTACATAAGCTATTCACAACTGGGTCGCGGGCCTCGGATTCCAACAAAATGCTTGGCATGATCTATATCCAGACCAAACAATCGCTGAGGGCAACGTTTATGAGACAATAGTCCTCCAGTGCTCTTGTGTTCAAGCTACTTTGCACGACTGTGTCTATCCGCTATCCTGCCCTTCAAACAGCGTAGCTTGCAGTGGCTGGTTCTCTGAAGGTTTTGGGCATATATGCAAGAACTTCTGCTAATGCGACAAGCAGCAGTCCTTCTGTGCCTAGCAAATCATCTAGGCCAAGCTGGGGTGGAAGCACACGCCCGCACACCTCGTCAAGATCCAGCCGTGACGGATTGCCCGGGCCGTCATGGGTTAGCGCATCAACCGCTAATGCCCATGCGAGTGGGTTGTACAAGACACCCTCATGAGTGTAAAGCCCTCCTGCAGGCTTGCCACCGCAGACGGTCTGCAGGTGGTTATTAGATACGCCGACAGCCCGCGAGTCTGAAAGAATGGCGGACGCCTGGCTGCCGCTCATGGGCTGTACGATCTCATCGAATGTGGAGTAGATCGTGGTTGTGGGAACATATGCAGAGTCCCCTCCGTCGTCTCGCAGAGTTCTGATAAACTCTGTGTTCCACCCCTGCTGCCACAGTGAGGGAGTGCAGACAAGTGCTTGCAGCCAGGGGCACACGAGTGACCTCTCGACCGTCCCGTGGAAATCAGGGCTGATGGCGATGAAATCATCAACCACTTTTCGAGTGGATGGCCAGTACTTCAGCGCCCATTGAGTATCCAGTCCACCTTGGGACCATGAAACAACCGCGACGTTGGATTCTGAAATGGCAGAGACATAATTGATTGCATAAGCGACGTATTCAGAGTTGATCTGAATGTCATTCAACGAGGCCTGGGGGATGTTGACCCAAACCACGTCGGCATCTGCGGCGCTTCCCAACTTGCCGAAGTTGAAGTAATAAGTCGTCCCAGCGGGTGTAGCGGTTCCCGGAACCAATATCACAGGCTTCTTTCCATTCTTGCCATAACCGAAGGAGTTGGGTATATGGATCGCTGCCCGCAGTGCATTTTCTGCGACTGAGTAACGTGCATCTCCTGGAGCTTTGGCCGGGTAAATGACTTGGTTCTTCAGGCTGGGGTTCCGGTTGTGGATCGAGTTGAGGTCCAAGTTGAGGTAACCATTCAGGAACGAGAGAATGTCGGCCGGTATCAAGCCTACCGCGAGGATTTCACGCGCCATTTTCAAAAAATCAGGAGTACCATCTGCAAAGATGGATTGGATCTTGTCGAATGCTCCCTGCACAGACTCATCGTCCTTCGTCGTGCGACTGTTCTCAGTCTCGTCGATCTTTGACACGATTGAGGAGACAGTGCTTTGAGCCTCGCTCTTGATTGAAGAGTCATTGGCAGCACTAGACAGGATCGAAACAAGACTTGAGTCCGAAGCTGATGGAACGGCACCGCGAGGAAGAGCTGCACCAGAAACCAGGGGACTAAATATTGCCCTGTACAGGACGGCCGCCTTCAGGAAGGAAGTCCACCTCATCTTGATTCGGCTGCCACTGAGTGGGAAACGCCTTGAGACCTTGACTTAGGCATCTCGGAGGGGAGGCAGGAGGCAATTTATCTTCCGTGTTCTTCAGAAAAGAAGTATACAAGCAGTCTTCCCCTCTCTGAAATGCCTCGGTCTCCTAATAATGTCTCAAATTTGGGCTTCAATACCGAGAGTTTTCTTCTTGATGATGGCTGTGGGTCATCAACCATTCGCGGTCTAACAAGTGTGCGTGACCACTCCATTGACCAATTCCACGACCTGACAGGGCGCGGGATGGCGTCTGTGCATGCTGAGCAAAAGGGGCTAAAGGGGAAGAGGCCAATGATAGGATCGTCAGCCAGATGAACTTCCATTGTTCCTTGTCTTCCGCTGAAGTTCGGCTGATCCAAGTGGATCTTCGCGGCAGACTCCAGCCGCCATAGAGGGATGAGGAAGAAGAATTGTCCCTCGCCAAGATACAAACGAGTACGGACAAGATCCTGAATTCAATCTATTACACTTTGGCTCGGATCCTTCCTCTGCATGAAGAATTCAATAGTATTGATGAATGGCTCAGTTCTTCTTCAAAGAGTCACCGATCCACTCGCATGTGATCGGCGCTTCCAACTGGGGTAATGCCGGAGTTCCTCCAATCCTTGGGGTGTTAGCATTTCCCCACATTTGAGGAGAAACTGCCCCGTATTGTTGACGATGGTCACCGCTCACCAGGCAACAACTCTCTAGTCTCTACCGATAGTGCTGTACTGATTTGTCAGTACTCAGTACCAGCAAAGAAAGCACGAGCTTCTGGAACGGAAGACGAAGATGAGAACTGATAACCTAGGTTGATTGTGATCAATCCATATTACGATGATCTTCAGATTGCTCCGGGAAGTCCGGCGACGCATGTAAGCTTAATATAGCTTGACTGTTGGAATGAAGAGTACGCAGCAGAATATTCATACATTCTTATGTCGCTTCCAGTGCGTTGTTTGGATGTATCGTCTGCTAAATGTGACGGACATATTTGCACTCTGCGGAGCAAACTGGAAGAAGAGAAACCCGATAGAATGATAAACAGGTGGGGAAGCGATCAATATAACTCAGAACATATGACAGGGAAGTCAAGTCCCGTCATAGGCAGCAAGATAGGCACGAGGACAGACGACATTTGTCATGCCAACTTGCTTAAAGCCCGATTGAAAGCGTTCGCATATGGCGGAGGTATCATCCGGTCTTCTCCAACGTGCTGGGATTATGCGCAACCCGATGTCCATGTTGATCGGTGAAGATGACCTTCGATCGTTAGCATTTCGTTGTCTTTCTGAGATGGTATATTTGGGGTAGTCGCAGCGAAATCGCATCGCTCGCGCGTACTTTTGGGGGGTTCGCAACGTTCTCCTCCTCCGCTTCGGCTTGATCCATCACAATCTTTTCAACCTGGAAGAATTTTTCTATTAACGATTGATCAAGCAGACAAGCGCAAAGAAAGCTCGAGGTACCTCTCCTTCATGAGATCCGCCCCGATAGCGGGTATACACATAATCACCCTCATTGATATTCTCGCCTTTTTTGTCTTTGACTCGCTCGGCCGACATATCTTCTTGATTGAATCTGAAGAATAAGAAACTCGAGTATTAATATTGTTAAGGTATTGATGAATCCTTCATAGAACTGGGAGGATATCCAATATGAAGTGGTTGATATACACTAAACTCTGCTTCTGTAATTCTGATGTCATCTCAGACATGCCCATAGACACATCACTCACATCATCCTCCATCTGGAGTTGTCCACGAGACAGACAAAGAGATTTTTGTATGGCTTCACTTGAGGTTCAACATCTATCCTGGTAAGTATCAACAGCTACCTCAGGCCTCTAGAGGTGTATGGAGGATGGAGTGCCTCAGACACGGTCACTTGATCAGAATATAAAGGTGAGAGTAGTACCTCCAGTTCAAGATGCTGCTGCTGAATATGATCTTACAGGTAGAAGACTTGAAGATTGTAATAGCAGTCTCTATTTTTACATGCTCGAAGATCAGTCAAAACAGCGAAATGATGGCATGGCCCAAGAGTAGGTATAATCGGCATCAAAAGGCAGCCTCAGGCCTCTGAAGAATGTGTAGTTTCATTGGATGATTCTGAGGGCATGTACATAGGTATACCTAGGTATACTAATGCAGTCCTAGGCCGAAAAAAGAGGACCATCAGACCAGGTCAGAATCACTGACGAGTTACTATAAGGACGCTTTTGTCTCACAATGTTGCACTCCTTAGGTTAGGGGCCCATACATGGCATACAGTTGCAATTGAAACCAAATTTAGCACATATAGCATCGTAAGTGCGCACTTACTGGTCTCTGTTTGAAGCATTGTTCTTGGCCGAGCTATTATTGCCTGTCTTGCCAGTTGCCATCGATTCATGTCTCCGGATTCGCGAGTTCTTAAAGTGGCCGACGTCTACCTATTATCTAGAGGACGTCGGCCGATCAACCTACGCCTGATGCTCCATAAGATTGCGCTGTATATTGCTCTCTGGAGAGAACATTTGACTTTGCGCAAGTGTTTCCATCGCCTGTTGTAGATATCTCTTCGAGGACATCGAGATCCCACAATCGACCACTCTCTATAATCATGTCTGTACCCACATTGATCTTCATTTATAAAGAAGGATGAGTATTGAAGTCATGTTGATTAATACGTAATGTTGGATATCTCCACTGCTGACTGTAGCTTACGGGCCTTCCCCGGTCCACGTGGTCAGATGTCACACTAGGTGGGAGATTAGATAGTATTGAGTAGTGTGTTTTTACAAGATCTGAGGGCTGTCTGGATCCATTCGAGAAGGGCTTCGATGAAAACAACCCAATGACTCGAGATCAGCATGCGAGTAGTGAGAAATGGTGGTGCCTCAACATCTTTCCGCACTCCAGGTCGTGCGGAAATCATCAGTTATTGTCTACGCAAAATCAGCCTACGGGATGTGACGACAAAGAGCGTCGTACAAGGCGTCTTGATAAGGTACGGACATTTGACTTGGATCGCTAGATAGTACTTGATAAGTTGATAATCTTCCGTACCCAAACTGCCCACTCTGCCTAGCCTTCGGCAATGACAACATGTAGTACAAACAGCACTCCACCATCGAGATGGTCTCCTTGATCGGGAGGTGGGAGTATATCAGTAAGCGAGCGATATTTACTTGTTTATTGTGATCAAGTATAGGTTGGAGGCAAGTAGTATACCTAGAATGCTGGACCCCAACTTCACAGTGATCCTACCTGCATAGTCTATCATGCCTTGGCAGAGTACGTAGCTGGAATGTAGGGTTATTGACTCGTACTAGTTCTGGAGAATCTTCAAATCAAGGATAATGAAGCATAGTAATGCGCAGACAGGGAACCGAAGAAGAATCTAACAATAAAAAATTCAGAATTTATAGCAGCATTATGGTGATCAGATAGAACCGACCCGACGATCCTGACACGATTCATATTCATCGCTCTGTAGTTTGGGCAGATGGAGCTTCCAGTGTAACAGTTCCGGCGTTTATGATTAGAGACTGCCGACTACCACCGTTGCACCCATCAAGTGTCACACATACCACAGTATGCGGATCTACCGACCCAGCCCCATAAAGGAGCCTGCCTGTTTAGAAGCCACCACGAGGAATGCTCCTGAGCATGCATTAATCAACGTCCAACAGTGTCTGTCTCTTTCTGTTCGCAGACAATACAGCGGATGAAACTCACTTTTTTATTCAATTCTTTCCTGCAGCCGACTGGGAGATCTAAGCAATGAAATGGAAGGGTGGTGACACGGTACTGAAACGGTCATGACCAAACTGAAACAGCCTGGTGGACTGGTTACGTATGGAGCCTCGAGAATGTAACACTCGGATGGCGATCACCACATCAGCATACAACTATTTAGGTGGGTAGACTATTTAGTATCTATCTATCTACGTACTACGGATATCTCAGTGGATATGCTGGGAGTAGTCTACTCGTCGTAGTGCGTTCATTGTTCGTATAGATTGCCAGTACTTTCGTAGCGAACCTGTAGTAGCATATTCTTACTCCATAGAGTAGTCTATTTATGCTTAGGTCATGCGAGGAGTGAAGATATCTTGATTCATTCCAGTAATACTGGGCCACTGGCATATGGAAGCCAAGAGATCGACGCTATGCTGCTGTCAAACACCACCAACTCCTTTCATTCAAGCTATGCATCAACTTGCCATCGAACCAACTATACAGAGGGTTTGTTGATATTCACAGTAGTTTACCCCTGGCAGATTTTTTGAATGATGTGGTAGATAGCCTCTCCCGAATGAAGTAAGGTAGTTGTTTACTGCCCAGGGTAGTAGCAGCTGATGGAAAGTAATTACAATACCATACTACCATACCTGACGGGCTGAGGGCCCAAATGGGCACAGTTATGTTGCACTCTCCCAGACCAAAGAGTCTGGTAGTATCTATCTATCGCGGTATCGCCATCCCATTATTTTCCTTTCGCTATTTCCGTTTTCCATTTTTTAAGTTTACATTATTTTCCTGGATTCATGATTCAAGATTGCAAGATTCGAGATCATCTATCTTCATCGCCTTTTCTTGCCTCGCACTCTCCTTGCAGTCGTTCTCGTTGCTTCAAGTAGTTAACTCCCTTTACTCCTCCTTCTCCCCCTTGTGACAATCTTTTCTGGAATGGACACGCGTTGATCCATGCTCCAACCATCTATAGTCCCCGTCACCCTCCATTGACTACGACTGACGACTGTTACTACGGTACTATCTGTAATATAATAATAATACTACTCTACACTCACAACGGACCCTGACCAGAAATTAAGCTTGACTGCTACGACCTCTACAACAACCATCTCACCACCACCACCACCACAAACTTGGCGGCCTTCGTGCAACTACAGCATTGGGCCCTTTTTAACTTTCCGCCGGGCACCATCTCTTCAGCATTTTGTGGAGAGTCTCGTCCATCTCTGTTGATTTGATTGTTCCTATTCTTCCCTTGCTTAGGCATATTCCCCATATCTTCCAAGTGCTGAGTTGACTCTTGGTCTACCTTGCTCTCCATCATCCCCTTGTCGCTCGATACCTGCAAGGAACGGTGGCTCCACACGGCCAGTCGAGCAAGGATCTAACTTGACTCTCTCATCGGTGTCACCTTAGTTCTTCATACATGCTACTCGACTCCATTGTCAGGAAGGAACCTGGTCTCCGTTTGGCACCGTTCACTTTCTCGTGGACTTCCTCGTTCTGAAGCTGAGCTGTCAACCTTCTAACCACCATTAGCCTCGGGTGGACTTCAGTGCCACTGTTATTTACTCCTCTGCTCACCCCATACTCTGCCCGAGTCTTCAGATGCATCGCTGTATGAACTGGTATCAGCCTCGTCTTCTCTTCCACTATTAAACATCGTCCCGTTCGTTGTCTGTCCCCAGACTTGGCTGTACCTATTGTCGCTCCTGTTGGCCTCCTTAGGTAAACTGCTAGCGTACCATCGTTGCCGCTTCAGCCATGACAGCCCCTCTAATCAAGGTTCTGCACAGGATGCAGGAGCTCTTCTCCAACATTGTCGCTGCACTAGAGGCTATGATCTTGTTTCCTTCATTGTTTCGGGATCCTTCGCGTAAGCGGCGGAAGGCTTTCCATGGGGCATACTGGCGGCGTCGGACGCTTGACGATTTTGCCGAAGAAGTCGACCGCCTCTTCACTGCACCATTGTCCTTGCGTAATATGATTCTCATGTCAGAAAAAATCCGAGAACAATTCAAGTCCTGCCTACAGTCCAGCCCGGTGTGCATGTTGCCATCGTACAACCATGCACTGCCATCAGGAACTGAGAAAGGGACGTATCTGGCTTTGGACGTTGGGGGATCGACATTCCGGGTGGCCTTGATTGAATTAGGGGGTGCAGGAGCAATGAAGATTCTTCAAGAGTCATCATCTCCAATCGACAACGATGTGAAGCTGCTCGAAGGCACCTTGTTCTTCGATTGGATGGCTGAGAAGATTGAGTCAATGTTGAGTGCGGTGGGTGCTGATTATGGTCGAGAAGTCGTGCCTCTCTCAATGGGCCTGTCATGGTCTTTTCCGATTGAACAGACATCCATCAGCAGTGGCCTAGTGATTCATATGGGAAAAGGGTTCTTGTGTTCCAACGGTACGCTTGGACAGGAGTTGGGGGATTTAATCGTCCAGTCATGCCGGAGACGCAGCCTCAATGTACGTGTCGACGCAATCGTGAATGACAGTTCTGCAGCGCTTCTTTCGCGAGCGTACGTCGACCCCAAAACGCGCATGTCTCTAATCCTCGGAACTGGCACCAATGTGGCGATTCACTTTCCTGTGCACGAGATAGGGTTAACGAAATTTGGCACCAGACCGCCAGGCTGGTTTGATTATGCCAAGCATGTGATTATCAACAGTGAGATGAGCATGTTTGGTGGTGGAATCTTGCCCATGACCCGATGGGATGACATCCTCAACCGGACTCACTTACGGCCCGATTACCAGCCCTTGGAATACATGGTCACTGGACGATACCTGGGTGAAATTGTTCGACTCATCGTCGCAGAGGCCGTCGAAACTGCGAACTTGTTTGGAGGCGAGCTTCCTCATTCCATGCGGGACCCTTACTCCTTCGATACCAGTATTGTTGCATTCCTCGAAGCAGACACGTCACCATCACTGGCCCCTTCAGCAGCTCTTCTCCAGAAAGAGCATACGTTCCCGGTGTCTCCGTCCGTCGAAGACCTGCGTTTCTTGAGACGAATTTGTCAGACAGTATCGAAACGCGCGGCGGGTTATCTGTCAACCGCGATCCACAGCATGTGGTGTCTACGCAATGATGCAGAATTCTCCGATCCGACTAAATCAAAAGCATCCTCTGTCAAAGGTACTCAAGAAATCACGATCTTAGAGAGCGAGGAAGATTCTCGGAGTTTGTCAATCGCATGTGATGGTAGTGTCATCAACAAGTATCCCGGATTCAGAGATTGCTGCCAGGACTACCTCAACCAGCTCGCCCAGCAAACTAATTTGTCGCAGGGGTCATTAGATCCCGCTACGAGTCCTTTTATTCGTCTTGAACTAGCGCCAGAGAGTGCTATCTTGGGGGCTGCAGTTGCAGTTGCCGTCTCTGTGGCGGATCAGAAGTAAGAATAAAGGAATCTCGAGACGAACACTTGATGTCGCTTGCCAGTCCATTAACTCGTTGGACACATTTAGCGCCGGCAGCCTGTTTGCAGAGCTTCATATTGGTTTTTGTCGTGTTTTCAACCCCCCATGCGAGAGGTGTCTTCCGTGCTCTTGATCTCTTTTCCCGTTGCCTTTCATTTTGCATTAACGGTGTTTTGCGTATGGTCTGTATTATCCTCAGCCTATCTCTAGCCTGTCATTTTTATTATATCAAGAGGCTCTCTTTTGGGTTTTGCATTGTGATTCCGCGATTTTTTGCTATTGCATATAGGGCTCGAAGAGAAAGATGAAGCAGGGGTCTCTAGGCGTCCGGGATAGAGAGTTTGAACTGGCGGTGCGTGGCTTAGACTTTCGATGTACATAATGATGGTCACAATTCAAAAGCATCGGGTCTTTCCAAGTTGACTGATCGCTGTTCATTGACAGGATAACGTAGGAAAAGGGTCGGAATGCTGCCGAGCGAAGTTAACTCGACTCCCTTGACGCTTCCGAACAGTGGAACTATAGGCACAGAGTAGCTAGACAGCCAACAACCGAGTAAGGGTGCATCGTTGTCTGTGGAAGGCCTGTCCATCTAATCGGGACGAATGTCGTATGAAGTCATTCTGTGATGGAATAATGCAAACATTTTCGAGTACAAGAGACTCATTCCTTGCAGAGATCTTGCAGCAACTCCAGCATTCGACGCTGGAGCACAGACAGTTCGTCCCTGGAGAGCGAGACCTGGTGTTGACTGGCCGACTCACTAGTTTGATAGTTTCTGGAAATTCTATCTTGCGGAGCTCTCGGGGCGTCAGAGATAAGGCTTTTTCTGATGGTGAAGAAGGGAATCCCCAGACTTCGAAGCTCGAATGTCATCGCTTCCGCCATTTGTTTGGAAGCTCTGTAGACCTTCGCATTGTAGTTTCTCAACTCTGCTTGATCTTCTTCGGCTGTCTGAGCGAGTAGCGGGAGTTCGATTAGTATCAGGTCTTGATAAAAAGGTCCTCTTCTTTCCTTTCATCTTGTAAGGAGGCATAGAAGTAGAACATACCGAGACTTGTTTTGTATCATCGACCGGTGCCCCTACAGAGCGCCTGGAGGAGTCACATCAGTACAGCCACAGGAATTTATATGGCACTGGATGGGCTATCTCAGGTAATGCGTGATGGTTCAGTGATGACTCACAAAACTGCATCTAGTTCCTTCTTCTTATCTACTCGAGCTTTCTGCTTCTTGAGCAAAGCTTCTCGTCCTTGCCACCACTGTCTCTCGTGGTCGTGCTGGCTTTGAATTAATCGTCGGATTCGTCGTTGTGCGTCTTCGTTCTGCGATACTGCCCGCATCACATGTTGCAGTGCGGCAGGCCAGGTGGTGATGGAAGAGGAGTCCACGCTACTGCTTGGTGCAATAGAATGTAGAGGAGCCTTAGCTGAGGGCGCATGAGCCCTTGTAATTGTCTGATAAGTTGAATGATTTGGATGTACCTGGGCTACAGGAAATGGGGGTGAAGCTTCTGCAGGCTCATACGGGTCATCGTCCTCGTCCTGGGTTCTTTGCTGAACCGGGAGATGAGACGATATATTGACAGAAGGAGGATTGTGTTGATAATCCTGATGACCTTGATTATTAGACAGAGCTGATAGCGTCCTCAAAACAGACGTCAGATCTGCGGAGTTGTATCCCTCCGCATTCATTGCTGATGAAAGGGAGCAAACGAACAGCGAGAGGCTGAAAAGATCGACAATGATTAATTATCAGTCGTATCCCAAGATGATGATCCAACGGAAATTCTAGATTCGATCCGGAAGAGATATCTGAGCGATGTACTTCTTGAACTATGGGATGACATCTGTCCAGTGGGCGATGTGCGGGTCTTGGCTCTCCTTCCATCCATCCCTCCGCTGAAATTTTCCCGATCTAACCTCTCATCGCCGCTTGTGCTGCTTCCGCGATCTGCCACCTGCGCTGCCCTTGGAATTCGCCGGAAGAACTCTATAGTTGACGACAAAAGATACGTTGCTGGAGAGGAGAGCCTGTTTACATTGTGCACGGCAAACAGAAAAGAAAACGAGTGAATCGAAACAAATTGATACGAAACCCCGTTCCAATACCATGTCCCGATCCGCTGCCGACGCGACACGATTCACGGCTACAGGGCCCTATGCCAGCTCCAAGCCTGGCGGGGCACCGTACAAGCTCCCCAGCTTCATGGCAGAGTCCAAGAAAAACACAGCACAGGGACCCGGCGAAAGACCAGAGACTCCGAAGGAAAAGGTCGAGCGGTTGCGAGCCCAGGCACGGGCGGCTCGGCTCGCCCAGTCAACGTCGCGCATCGATCAGATGGTTGATGTAGGGCGCAGATTTGCGAACAAGGCCCATAAGGTCATGGTCTACAGTTTGATCACCGCGTCCGGTAGGTGTTTACGAGGCACGCCAAGCGGCAACCCTCCAAGCTCAAGACTTGTTTGTTGCGGGTGAAAGTTACGGTGTTGTCGGAATGTGCTAATATGTTTCGTCTCTGATTAGGTATCTGTGGTGTCCTCACGGTCTATTCTATGGTTTCCTTGACACTATACAACCGTCGTCAGCGAGTGTTGTGGGTTGAGAAGGAAATGCAGAAGCTGCAAGATGCAAAGGCAGCTTATGCCAGTGGATCAGCAACACCGGAGCAACTCGAGTTGGTAAAGAATGAGGAGATTGGCGAAATCATGAAGCGGAAGAAGGAGGAAGAGAAGGCTCAGAGACCCTGGAACAGGGCCAGGGAATACCTGTTTGGTGGACTAAAGCAGGACAATACCCCCTCCGATTTATCGTCAAAGGTTGACGGGGCTGCCGATAACAAAGTTGGAGTACTCGAGGCCCTCAACGCGAAGGCTGCGGAAGATTCTAAGCTGAGGACAGCCGCCGAAACAGTCCCAATGCCGGCACAGCCAGGACAGCTGGATGTTCTTGCTGAGAATGTGGGAACCGCTGCGAAGCAGTCGACACGAAGCTGGAAGAGCTGGTTTACCGGACGGTGAAAGTGACATATACCTACCAATAAAGCAGAATCGGGTGTAACTTCGACTTATCCGTGCTCTATCTTCCCGATGCTGTTGCCGACTATTCCTATCATTCTTGCATGGCATGTGTCTCACTATCTCATCTCCTTTTATTTCCCATCATTTCCCAGGGGTTGTGGCGTCTGTATACGGTGTCCCTTGAGCTTTCTGCCTTGCCTTGATCTATGTAATACTGGCTCCCTCTCATACTGTGTACATATAATCTGTTTCCGCCTTGGTTACTTGGCCTCGCAATCTGAGCTTAAAAAAATAGATCATCAAGTGTGGGTCTAGATGTACAAAAAGACGATTTACGAGATCCCATATTACTGCATCCTGTCTACCCACTGGAAGGAAGATCGATTTGTGCCCTGAAACGCCAGCTGCACTTGCTGGAATCAAACGTTATAAAAAGCTCGAAAACATCATTGTATGAGAAAGACAAGGTCCAAGAAATTTTTGCTCCAGCCTGGTTTCCTTAAATCAAGGGTGAAATACTTAGAGACTCATGGAAAATAATCGTCGCCAAATGTTGACAGAGGAGAAAATAAACCTTAGATGGGGAGTGGCACGATGGCCCTGGTATTTGAATCAAAAACAGCTTTTAGAGGATCACCAAGAAAGAGAGGCCTCGGAAACTGCCCAAGGGAACTGCTTATTGCGAGGCACCGTTGATACCGTTTGATTTAGAAGCTTTGACGGCCCTTCTGGCACGGACTGCATCAGCGAGGTCCTCCAACACAGTGACAGTTGTTTCCCAGTTGATGCAAGCATCTGTAATGCTGACACCTTTGAGAAGTCCTGAGGGACCCTCAGGGGGCACTTTCTGGTTGCCTTCATTGATATTGGACTCGATCATGACACCGACAATGGCGTCTTCACCCTCACGCAGCTGGTCTGCCACTTCCTTAGCAACGAGAGGCTGATTGCGGTGGTCCTTCTTCGAGTTCCCATGAGAGCAATCCACCATGACCACCTCGCGCTGCTTCTTGGCCCGCAGGGCCTCCCGGGCGCTCTTAATGCTCTCTCGATCATAGTTCGTTCCCTTGTTACCACCACGAAGAATCACAAAGCCGTGCTCGTTGCCTGACGTCTTCGTGATGGCAGCAAGGCCCTGCTTGGTCACACCAAGGAAACGGTGGGGGTGAGAGGCAGCTCCAATGGCGTCGATAGCAACAGTGAGGTTGCCATCCGTACCGTTCTTGTAGCCAATAGGGAAACTCAGACCAGAGGCCAGCTCACGGTGCAGTTGTGACTCGGTCGTACGAGCACCAATAGCTCCAAGAGAGATGAGATCGGCAAGGTACTGAGGGGAAATGGTATCGAGCATCTCGCTAGCAATGGGCATTCCCATGCCAGTAAGATCAGCATAGAGCTTACGAGAGACGCGCAGGCCCTTGTTGATGTTGTAGGTTTCGTCGATATCCGGGTCATTGATCAGACCCTTCCAGCCAACTGTTGTGCGGGGCTTCTCCAGGTAGGCACGCATAATCACACAGAGCTCCCCAGAAAGTTTGTGAGACAGCTCCTTCAAACGGGTTGCATACTCGATCGCTGTAGCAGGGTCATGGATCGAGCATGGACCTACAACAACCAGAAGGCGGTCATCCCGTTGCTCGATGATCTCAATGGCCTGGTTACGGCCAGATCGGACTGCCTCAATCGCATGGGCAGGCTGTACCAACACTTGTCAGTCCCAATGTTGTACCCTTCACGATATGGTTTATCTGGCATTTCTGAAGAGGCGAAGAGGATTTTGCAGTCACATATTGTTTGAGGCTCGGGCAGGAAACAGGGGGAAAAGAGAAATTACTGCGAAATGGTGTGACTCACAGCCGGGATTTCGGACTGAAGGAACTGGGGGGAAAGCAATGGGTCATATCCCAGGACTGAAGAGAAAAGACCGATTCGATTAGAGAGAAGAGCAGTTCCTAGTAGAACAAAGAAGAGACACTTACCACGAGTGTCCTCGTTGACCTCAGTGGTTTTGACGAGGGGCATGATTTATCGAGGGGTTGCAGCGATGTCGGAGTCAAAAAGTTCTTTGAAAGCTTTGAGGATGAAAGACGGAGCAGTGGTTTTTGTACCTTAGTCAAAATCCGAAGCGAAGTAGCGAAACCCAATAATGAAAGACGTCCAGACCCAATTGAAGAGGGAATATCAGTCACAGGGTAAGATGGTGATATGGAAGTGGTTATTTATGCCAGATGGGATATGAGTATAACAGACAGAGTAAAATTGCAGATCGGGTATCTTAGGTGGGGAAACAAAATGATTCACACAGAAAAAAAGATGCCAACCAAAGAATAAAGCTGACCACTTATATTGACCGGTATTGTAATTACTCGGCCGGTCGCATGGAATAATGCAGGTTGTACGGTTGTACCTAGGTACAGAGTAGGTACTTTTAAGTAGCTAAGTATCTTAAGGTTCTGACAGTTCCGTACTGTTGAATCGAAGTACCAGGTACTTAGGACATGGAAATATCTGCGAGACATCGACTGCTTCGATGATAAACCTCATTATTACCCACTCTACCGCCAACTAAAAAGACAAAGAGAATTTGAAACAAGACTCAGCGTTATCACAGTCCATTATTCTACGCTTCTACCTCACCAGTTTGTGACCTATAAGCATTGGACTTAAGTGCCACCCAACACACTTTGTCACTCCCTTACCTGACACCTCGAAATGGATCCTGTAGAGATCAAACGTAGGGTAGTGATGGTAGGTATTCTGTAATCCATCTCACCGCACATTGTCCACCACCTAGGTAGTTGGTTGTATTCACTTAATTGTTGTAGTACTCCATGTCGGCCAAAGACGTCTAGACCCATACCAAGTCCCTTACTGACCGAAGGTCAATTTGTCGTGAGCTCGAGTTTCTTGATCTGACTAAAACCGAATGACTACTTTCAGTCATCACTCATGCAGATGACGTCCGCAGTCCTACGTGGTATGGACTTTATGTCCTTGAGAAGAATACTTACAGTAATAATAGTCAGGCGTACAGTGCTGAATACCTCAAGTACACATGAAATGCAGGTTAAGGCTGATTACCAAACCAGTCAGATACTCTTGTAGTTAGCTGATGCGTAGTAGTACAGAGCGATAAGTCAGATAAGCGAAGCATAAAATTGTTCTCCACTGTTCCACATAGGTCCGCTACTCCGCTTTTGAGGCTAAGGGACGGAGAGGAAGGCTGAAGCTCAGTCTTAGCCTCTTAGTCTTGGGGAGTCTCGCGAATTGATGACCAACTAGAGAGGTAGTCCAGACTAGGTTATTCAGAGCTCCCAGACGATGCGAGCTTACTGATCTGCTTCCTCTGCATATTACTCTATTACCGTTCTCGTTGATGCGTATGCTGGCCTCAAGTTAGGGAGGTTTCTCAATGTTTCTCAATGCCCTTTCCCTTCAAATATTTCAATTGACTGAATGCAGGCTTGAACGTACATTCTTCATCCATTCTAGTTGAATAATCACATCATATCTTGACGTTTTCTACCCAAACGGGTCACCGTCTTTTCAGTGGGACGATGAGAAGGTCATGTTAGGGTTCTCAAAACGACAGAGGGAGCCAGATGAGCTGACGGGTGATGATGAAACTGGGCTCAGGGGGAACAAGGTCCGTATTCTCTCCGATTGATGCCATGCTCATTTTGTTGAAGCAAGGCAAATCTGTCTCCCGCCCGATTGATGTTGCACTTGTTTTGCCTGCAAGTCATCCGCCCTACAACTACTGATTGTCACTCATCCAGAAACCGCGCCCTCTACCCTTGCGCACCTCGCCAGATAATCACCGAGGACTCTCCTATACCGTAGCTTGCCAGACGTCCACTCGCCTTAGTCTACCTACTTTAACTCCTGCCGAGTCGTCAGATGATGATGATGATGGCATCACTCGGACACTACGCCATCCTACAACGGCAGCCGTGAACGCCTCGAGTTGTGTTTCGCCAACCTTCGACTCCTCCATCCCGATATTCAGCACGAAGATGGACGTTGACAGCGGAGGGGACACCCATAACCTGACTAGCAATGAGAATCCGCACGACTGGCCAGGCAGCACACCTCGCAATGGAAGCATTCAACCATCACCAATCCCACACAATCTTGTCAACCAGTTCCTCAACATCAGCGAACAATCAAAAGTATTCACGACATCCGAACATAATTCAACAAGAAATCCATCTGCGTCAGTGATGGACCAGGCCTTCGTGGAGTCTACAAATAAGATCGGTCATCATGAAAAGGTGTCTACCGAGAGGAGTCAAGAAACTTTTTGGTCCACTCAGCGTCTCCCAAGTCCGATCAGCGAGGATGAGAATGTGGTTTCTCGTGGCAAATGCACTATGAGTGATGCTGAGATGGCAAGCGGTGCATCTCGATCGACATCCCCGGCGCTCCCCCCATATCAACGAGACCCGTCGCAGTGGTTCGGCACGACTGAATCACAACAACAAGCCACGCAACCCGGCTATCCAAGTGTACCCTATATGAACAAGAAGAAGGTGTCCATTTCCATGGGATTTCGAGCTGATTGCGACAAATGCCTGCGCAAGGTTCCGGGGCACTACAGCCATATCATCCGCAATTAACATCTTTTATCCTACTTACGACCACCTTCACATGTAACAATCCCTCCTTCACGACCATGTGACCTTTCTGATGATACCTGTCTTACCATCATGATTTGTCTTTGAGTGCTCTTGAACTAATATACCCATGGAAGCAACGGTTCAGAGATCGCAACAGAGCTTCAGTGCTTTCTAACAATTGGGCCACACAATCCACATGTGCATTAATGCTCAATAATTCCAATGAATGAAGATCTCGACCTTTCATTTTTTGTTCTACATGATCGTACCAGGTCAGGCATGTAGAGGCTCGAAGTTACTTGCTGTTTTCTCTTTTCCGACAGGCCGATCCGAGACCGATGACGTAAGCCACCGCATCCGATCAGCGGTCGGATTTCCCCCCGCCAGATACCCGAAGGTGAATGGTGCTTGAAGGTGTAAAGAAGATGAGCAAGATGATCTTAGAAGTATTTGAGCAGGGCGGGAATATACGGACAATGTGAATGGGAGTCGAGTACAACAGCCAAGGCCTTGAGTTGCATGGTGCATTTCTATGAGCGATAACATCCCCCACATCCCACCTCAGATTGCCTCCGCAACCTTTTGCTGGTTTTCGCTGTTGGCGGCAGAGCCCTTAGC
This sequence comes from Aspergillus thermomutatus, assembly GCF_002237265.1. NCBI lineage: Eukaryota > Fungi > Ascomycota > Eurotiomycetes > Eurotiales > Aspergillaceae > Aspergillus > Aspergillus thermomutatus. Next base: position 37,019 of record NW_020798051.1, read on the forward strand.
CGAGCTTCATTGCCGGCAGTTCAATGGCAGCTTCAACGGCCTCGTCTAGGCATGACGGGTCCCGAACCCCGGAATCCTGGCCGGGTAGCCTCTTTTGTATAAGTATTTTGCTGGGTCCTTATTTTCCTCTGAGCGATTTGAGGCGAAAGTAACTAATCCTGCTCTTCGAAGGTGTTTTGGAGCATATATGGTCATTGTCCCGGCCGCACAACTTTGCTCTCCTTGACTCTCTGAGACCCCAGAATTGATCTCGACAGGCGCCAGTCTCCGATTGTGGCGGCCACAGACCACTCTCACAGACGTCCAAATGGCCTCTCCTGTGCCCCGAGGCCTTCGCCAGGTCCTCCAGAAGTCCCCTTCAGATATCGTCATTCTCTCCGCCCTTCGTACACCAGTGACTCGCGCGAAGAAGGGTGGATTCAAGGATGCTTATCCCGAAGAGCTTCTCACCCACGTGCTCAAGGCGACTCTTAGGGCGAACCCGAACCTTGACCCAGCTTTGATTGACGATGTCGCTATCGGCTCCGTCCTCCAGGAATTGGGCGGTGCCAAAGCAGGGCGCATGGCTCAGATCCACGCCGGCTTCCCCCACTCGGTGCCTTTCCACACAATCAACAGACAATGCTCGTCCGGCCTGGCCGCTATTACAGCCATTGGTAATGGAATTCGGGCAGGTGCACTGAACGTCGGCGTTGGTGGTGGTATGGAGTCTATGACCCGGAACTACGGATCCCGTGCTATCCCGACAGTATTATGGCCTGAATTGAAAGAGTCGCCATCCAAGGATGCTAGAGATTGCATCATGCCCATGGGAATTACTTCTGAGAACGTCGCCGCCCGGTACGGTATCTCGAGGGCAGACCAGGATGCATTCGCGGCCGAGTCACACAAGAAGGCTACAGCTGCCCAAAATGCTGGCCTGTTTGACACCGAAATCGTGCCTGTCAAGACCCTTTCTTTTGACCCTGAGAATCCCGATGCTGCCCCCAAGGAAATCACCGTGACAAAAGACGACGGTATCCGTCACAACATTTCTGCTGAGAAGATGGCAACTCTGAAGCCTGCCTTCAAGGCAGATGGCACCAGCACCGCTGGAAACAGCTCGCAGGTCAGCGATGGTGCCGCTGCTGCTTTGTTGATGCGCCGTTCTACCGCTACGGAACTTGGCTTGACTGCTTCAATCCAGGCTCGCTGGGTTGCCACAGCTGTGGCTGGATGTGCTCCCGATGAGATGGGTGTGGGACCCGCGGTTGCCATTCCCAAACTTCTTGAACTTGTCGGCATGAATGTTTCCGACGTCGGTATCTGGGAGATCAACGAGGCTTTCGCATCGCAGGCTCTTTACTCTGTGCGCAAGCTTGGGATTGACGAAGCCAAGGTTAACCCCAAGGGTGGTGCCATCGCGATTGGTCACCCCTTGGGTGCTACTGGTGCCAGGCAGCTCGCCACTTTGCTGCCTGAGCTCCAACGCACTGGCCAGGATGTTGGTGTAGTCAGTATGTGCATTGGAACTGGCATGGGTATGGCGGGTATGTTCGTTCGAGAGTAAATGTGGTGATTCCATCTCGTATGCTTTTTTCGACTGGAGTGTATCTTTGTTATGATAACAGCGTAAAGATATGTATATACATCATAGCGTTAAACTAGATATCCCTTTGCTATGTTCCGCATTTTCTCCATCCTTATACTCAAAAATTTATATGAAATTCCTGCAAGGTAAACCATAAATAATGGTGAGCAATAGGCATAAATTGCTCGTAGCGCCAAGACTCTTTTGAAGTCACGTGATAGTTTCTGTCCAGAAGATCGCTCGGCATGAAACTTTTCGAAAGGCTGTTGATAGTCAACAATTTCCGCAACGCCGCAGTCATGCGTCAATCACTGCGGCTATTGAACCTGGAGGTGTCACGCCTCCAAGGGTCCAGGACTCTTTACGTTTGTTCGATCTGTAGACAGGAGGTGCGGCCGCGCCCCGTCCTTGTCCGTCAATTCCTGCGAAATGCCTCGAACGCAACACCTCTCACCGAACGAGTGCGCCGCAAGATTTGGGGAACGGACAATCCGCCAGGCTTAAAAGATCCATATGGAGGCGAAGGTGTTCTCGAGCGGAAATGGAAGAATCAATCTGGACAGCAGGAGGAAGAACCGGCTCGCGGGTCCACTGAAGCTCTGGAAACCCAGAGCGAGGATGTCTTATCTGGTGATACCTACGATCCAGCAACAACATGGGAGGGTCTTCCTCGTATTGGTCACCTGGGGAAGTGGTCAGACCTTCCCCCTACGGAGGCTGATGCGTTCAACCCGTAAGTTTTGCTTCTCTTCCTCTCCACGCCGTCAGGCGCTCTTTTCGCGGCCGCGGCAGCTTCGGTGGACGACTATGAGCTCTTTACTGACCGAGACTCCAGTTTTATGCTCAAGAGGAAACTGACCAAGAAGGGCCACCTCCATTTGGCAGCTCACCAAGCCGCAGTCGAACTCTGCCTGATGCATGCGCTGAAGAAGCCACTCACGAGGATCTGCGACGTTGTGGAACACGAAAAGCCCGTTTTCAAGCTGATCTGGCAGTGCAAGATCGAGCCGAAAGCAGAGAGTCAATGGGGCGAATCTTTGATCTATCCGGACGGCGAGGCGAAGGATGTTCTCGTTTACATCTTCGAGCAGATTGGTGGACGAGCTGAGACAACCGCCGCACCAGAGGTAGCCGAGGAAGAAGTGCAAGAGGACGCTGAGACAGCAGAATATGAGGAACCCGTCGAAGAGTCGACATCGAAGGCCCACACCCCTCCATTCTTCGGTTATCGTAGTGTGCAGGATAAGGGATTCCTTTCTCTGTCATTGAACGATCCAGAAACAAAATTTGCTGTAAGTCGTCTCACGTCTTTGAGTTAGTCTCTAATGAGGCCTTGGGCTGACTTTGCATTATCATAGTTCCTCAAGAGATTGTCTCAATTGAGCGGTCACTATTTCCCTGATCCTGTCATGCATTCGATCTCCACAGTCAAGCAAGCAGTAGAATACATCGAGGGAGTCGTCCATCCGAAGCCCACAAAGTTGGCCGATCAATTAGCCAACAACCCCGAGCTTCAGCACCTGCCCAACGTCAAGCTCTTTACTAAGCGCCAGACAGCTTTGCACAAGGATGAGGAATTGGGTCGGAAGAAGATCATTGAATCTGAATTTCGCGCAAGAGGCCTCATTGAATAAATGAGCCTTGAGGTTTAGAATGTTCCACTACATTTGTCATATAGTTTTAGGTAGCATGTTCTCTTTCTTTTCTGAATAGGGGAATATTTGTACAATACATGAAGTATTCTTTGGGAATATTTACAGAATCAAGTTGGTGCTAAAGCATCTATCAAATATTGAATTTATCAGAAGAGCCGGTGCAGTAGCCGACAAGCCTACCCAATTAACGCCGAACGCCTTCAGGAAATGCACACATCAGAGTTCATCATCTCCTAGAGGGCATCGTGTATCCTCTCGTCATAAAGTCACTAGTGCTGGACTTGACTTCTCCAGAGTTTTTAGTAAAAAGACTGCTGATATTCTCGTTTGCACCCATCATTTTCCGACGCTTTTTCTTGTCGTTCTCCTCTTCCAGGACTCGCGCGGTCAGCATCGCAGTTGCCGCGTTCTTGATGCCATTCGATGCACTGGGGGTCGGAGTCGAGGTATTACTTCGACTCGAGGCTGCATCCCGATCCTTTTGTGATTGCGAAGCCAGGGCTGACTTGGAGTCTCCTTCGGTAGTGGCTCCAGTCTCAGCGGAATCTCCATTGGCATGCTTCTTGCGCTTTTTGGAGCCAGGAGCTTTCTTGAGCGAATGAGTAAGCCCTTGCTCGGCTAGTTTTTGCGCTCTCGCCATCAGCCGTTGCTTTTCTGTTTCTTTCGGTGGAAGGATTGGGATAACGTTATCCTCGGCGTATGACTCGTTGCACTGCGCGTCGCGGACTAGTTAGCAAGAAGTCGGGGGGATGAAATGTGGCTGACGATCAACATACCTGTAGACATTTATCGTCTTTAAGTTGGCGAATGGCTTCTTCAGAGAAAACATGGCCGCATGGGACCAGGTAGACCGACTTCACACTCGGGCCTAGCTGCTTAGCAGTCACGGGACAGATCCATGCTTCGCGTCTATCATGCTTGCTGGATGGGTGTTCGCCGCGCTCCGTATCGACTTCAAACTTCAGCTCAACGACATCACGAAGTCCCTTCACCCGCCCGCATAAGATCTCTTCACAGTCTGCTTTAGAGCTGATACCATGAGCGTCGTCACCGGGAAGCAGGAATTCCAATATTGCATCCTTATTGTAAAGATTGCCGACACAGTCGGAGACAATTGGTCGAGCTAAATGTTTATGCGACAACGGACAGGTGGTCCAAAAATGTTCCTGCATTTCGCGCTGGGCCTCTTTCACTTGCGTCGTGCTAGGAGCTTTTGCGGCCTCTCTGACGAGCTCGCGGCGGGTTGGGATACTGTGCAACACCTTAGTTCAGGACAATCCCACTGATAAAGTGCATCAAGAAAACTCACCTGCCACCATCATTACCCATTTTTCTGCAGCGATTAATTACAGAAAAGCGTATATCGAGTAACTGAGAAGTGTTGCGCCGATCTCATTGAAAGATCAGCTTGTCGCTTGCCACTGAAGAATGATAGCGGGATGACTAAGGCGCCGGGCCATTCTCCCCAGATTAGATCCGCGACCTTAAAGTGGGCGTTATCAACAGCTGGCCAGAAGCTCTCTCCGCATTCCTATAGAACAACTGTTCCGGGCACAACAAGGCATTGACGAGCGAGCTCAATGCTTGCATCATGATACTTTCTCAAAGAGCGCTCTTCTTTGTGAGCATAGCCGCATGCTCTACTGCAGCGGCTGCCGCGAGCGATGGTACGGCAAGACCTCGGGGGGTCGGTCCAGAATGTAAGTATACTATTACCACGAATCCTAGCTTATGTGAATGGTCGGTTCGCCCTCCATAATAATTCGCCTCCCAAAAAGCTCTGCTTATCATGTTCCTGTGACCAAAATCATTATAAACCCTTTTATGAGTTGCAGGCAAGCTAATGGCGCAAACCGCGTGCACTAGTTGCCAAGTTCTACAAAGACTCCACAACATTCAGTTGTATATCGAACCCAGCTATACAGATCCCCTTCTCTGCTGTGAACGATGACTACTGTGACTGTCCAGACGGCAGCGATGAGCCTGGGACGTCAGCATGTTCTTATTTATCCCGTAATTCCCCACTGACAGTCGCCGATCGCCCGGGGAACAGCGACCTCGAACTTACACTTGCCCTCCCGGGATTTTATTGCAAGAATAAAGGCCATAAGCCGTCATATGTTTCTTTTCAGCGAGTGAATGACGGTATCTGCGACTATGAGTTCTGCTGTGACGGGAGTGACGAGTGGGCGCACGTCGGGGGCACCAAGTGCGAGGACAAATGCAAAGAGATTGGGAAGCAATGGCGCAAACAAGAGGAGAAGAGAGCGAAGTCTATGACAGCTGCCCTCAAGAAGAAGAGAGACCTGCTCGTAGATTCGGGCCGACAGCAAAAGGATATCGAGGATCACATCAAGAGACTCGAAGCTGAAGTCCAGGCGCAAGAGATTAAGGTGAAGGACATGGAGGCTGAATTTGAGGAGGTGAAGAAGCGGGAAGAGAGCAAAATGGTGAGGGGCAAGAAGGCAGGCAAGGTCAACATCCTTGCCTCCTTGGCCAAAGGACGGGTTGAGGAGCTCCGGAATGCGCTGGTAGAGGTTCGCAAGGAGAGGGATGAGGCTCGATCGCGGTTACAAGAGCTCGAGGATATTTTGTCCAAGTTCAAGGTTGAATACAATCCCAATTTCAACGACGAGGGTGTCAAACGAGCTGTGCGCAGTTGGGAGGAGTATGCTGCCAGAGAGGACGTGGGCAACCTCGGAAACAGCGCCCGTGACCGAGATCTGGATGAAATTGCTAAACCTGATGACGACACATCGGGAGTTAACTGGGAGCAGTGGGAAAATGAGGAGGACGGATGCGAGTCTGATGCAGGTTCGTGCTTGAGCTATTCATTGTGTATGCTTGTTCGGTTGCTGACCTTTCATTTAGTCTACAAGCTGGCGGCTTACCTGCCTCCTTCTATTGTGTCCTTTGTGGAGGATAAAGTGATTTCCATTCGGAGCTTCCTCGAGAATAACGGCATTCTGCCCAAGAAGGAAGAAAGCTCGACTTCCGAATCCAAGGCAGTGACAGAAGCTCGCGACGCCCTTGAATCGTCCAAGACTAGTCTTGCGGAACTATATACTCAGCTGAAAAACCATCAAGCTGATCTTGAAACCGACTATGGTAGGGCCGGCGTTTTCCGCGCTCTTAAAGGCGTTTGCATCTCCAAGGATTCCGGGGAGTATACGTATGAACATTGCTTCTTGGATCAGACCAAGCAGATTCCCAAGAAAGGCGGAGCATCTGTTCGGATGGGTAAATTCGTTCGTATCGGATCTGTCAGCGTCGACGAGCTCAACGCGACGGGCGAGATTGTGCCCGAGGAACGGGTTTCTCTAGAGTACGCGAACGGGCAGACCTGCTGGAATGGACCGGCTCGGTCGACCACAGTCATCTTGGAATGTGGGCAGGAAAACGAAATCCTCAAAGTGACGGAGGACGAGAAGTGTGTCTATTCCATGATTGTCACCACGCCGGCGGTATGTCCGGGAGGAGAAGAGGAAGGCGATGTGGCACCAAGGCGCAAGGATGAATTGTAGAAGCGGATGTTGATCTGATCTTGGGTTTTGAGTTGATGTATAGCGTCTCACTTCCATGATGATTTTACAGGTTCAATATAACATCGCATGCGAGGGTTAGTTCTTTCTGCCTTGTCAGACATTGCTTCAAGATACACAGCGCAAAATCACCAGCTTGAGGCTTCACTGCGTTCCGGCACCGAGGAATAACGGAACTAGGCTGCACTACGGGCATTAACTGTGGAGGAATCTGAAGAGTCCCGGGGGTGTTGCTGGATTCCTAAGGTAATTTAAGCTCTATGTTCGATCTATAAGACGCTATGCCCGTAGGTCTAATATAGCAAAGCGCTCCCCTTCCTCCGCAAAGGTATTCTACCTTATAATATCTCTCCATCTACGTAGCCGAAGGTTGTTGCGGCATGTTCGCAGTCCCAGAAAGCCAACGTCTGGAAGGATCCACTTGCGAATACATGTCCACATCCTTCATAGCAAGATAATGTCTAATCCAACAAGAGCCAATCCATCAGGTTGCTATCAGACATGAGGTGACATTTCCGACGATTACCAGACCATACCGAGCTTTGAACATGAGAACTCAAATGTCGACTTTTAAAGCTCGTGTTGACTACGTTAGGGGACATGGGTACATGCGTTATAAATGTGAAGATAGAACTTGAATTTCCTATCCTGTCATGTCATAAAACAAGCGACTGAAACGTCGCTTCAATCATGCTGTGCCCATCCACGGACTCACACAGAGAAGCATGTAGCAAATCAACAAGGAATGAAAACACATCACAGCCGCCAGCCTCAAGACAACCACGGAATTGGCATAGCTCAGGACGTCAACGGTAGCGTACTTGATGACGTCGAGTCAGGGAATTCTGCAGTAAATGCATGACGTTTGTCGGTCGTCTCGAAGATGAGGGCCGGTGGGCTTAATGTGCAATTAGTGCTGAGGATTGTTAGCTTCAATAGAGACTAGGGATGACTGCGAATGTCTGGGAGATACTTACTCCGCAAGAGGAGCACTGGCAGCCGTTGCAGTCGCTAGAGCAGCCGCAGGAGTTGCAGGTGCAGGGAGTCATGGTGATTGAGTCGGTGGTGAAAGAAGGGTTGCTTGAGGAAGATAGGCTCTGAGATTGAATGGATCAGTTGGTACAAAGCTCGGTAGGATAACAGGCTCGGGATGAGAAGGGGAAGGAAGAAAATGAACAGAGAGAGGGGACCAAGGCTGCCTTTATACCCAGAGGTGGTCAGTCATCAGTCAGTATGAGGGTCAGGTCAGCCAGTGAGGTATTTGCTTTTGGGTTCGTCGGCAAAGATCAGTCTTGTCTCTGTGTGTCGCCACGCCAATTTTGATTTGTTTTCCTCTTGTTTTCTGATTTGTTGTCAGATAATCCAATCTGATTTCAGTTTTCTCGGAGTGCCTTTCTGGTGGTCAGTGTGGTGCTACGATACCACTACTGTATGTATGCTGGGCTTGGAACTAACTGACTATGTGGGGGTATATGGAGGGGGAAAGAAGCAAAGCGATAGACCCGTGAGAGTCAACATTCAGCTTTTGTTTCAGCACTGGCCTGGGTACACAGCCATGATTTGCCAGGCAACTAGGCTACATGGGATAAGCCAGAGCTAGGTAAGTACATACGGTTGCTCAGTCAGTCATCCATCGTATTATCTGATATTGATCACAGCAGAACCGTGAGCAGGCCTCTAGGCATATTTCAAAGTGAGGCAGCAAGTAAGAGGGAGAGTTTGCAAACCGATTATTGCTAAAAATGCTTTTTTTGCCAGGTATGTATATTGTCTTATTCCTATTACTATGTCTCTTAGTAACGCAATGCTAGAATCTCCCACGCTCTTACGAGAATACTGAATACTAGCAGTACCTACATATTTGTTCCACAGTAGTACGTACTAGTGTAGTAAACAACAGTTCAGTATGCATGCGTGTCTAGGTAGTGGACATAAAGGGAACCAAAGAATCCACTGTGACAATCAGAAAGATTCATTATTCCTATCTCTCAAGCAGCTTCCTGCAAGGAATTTTCGATCATGTTGATCCGACAGGTAGAACAGAAGACCAGGCCATAGGCAAGAAGCTCCGGGAATGCAGTCATCCCACCCTTGCTTTTATTCAGAATCTCAAGCCACCATACTCCGTAAAGCAATCCATAGCTTCTCTGACTGTACCTTAGCATTGGGCTGTGGAACGACACGAGTGGGTGGATATGCAGGCAAGTCCTGAACTGGCTGCCTTAGGTAACGCTTCACTGCCCCTCCATTAACCCCTCTACATACACCAGGATCTACAACGCAGTCATTGGTTCAAAAGATGGTATTCCTTTTCCTCGAGCTCATGCGCAAGAAGAGTGGATGTTCCAGCTGAGATTAGTGGGGGGTATATCATCCTCTTCCTCATGATCAAGTCAAAAGCAATATGGAGACAGGAAAGGATTCAGATGTACAACATATACCTCATATGGTGCTCTAACCGCGGGATCCGCGCCAAAACTTGCACCTGATGATCGGCTCGGATCCAAGTAAGAAATAAGGCGTCGCAATGAGCCTTTCAGAGTTTCTGTACGAAGTGGTAAGATTGGCAGATTCGAGGCAACTCCCCACATTCGCACCGGATTGGAAGAGAACCGGGCGACTTGGTCACACGTTGTTGATCTTATGATGGTCCGAGGGCTTCAAGCAGCTTCCGGTGGGTATTATTGTTCTGCTCGTCACTTGGAGTTTGCTAACTGCTGCAGTTTGGTGGAAGAACGCCCGAGGATAACTATGGTAGTATATGCTTTGTCTCATGGTCATCCATGACAATGAACTTAGGGCATACCGTAATTTGTTGTTTATAGAGCATTCGAATCTAGGTATTACTGCTATATCTAACTGATATTTGCAAAGAGTAATTGTAGAGCCCAGATATTGAGAGCAAAGAGGGTTCTTCTTTCTTTATTGCTTCGGATCTAGCCGACTGTTGCTCTATCTCCAGAACAAGGCAAACATAGTATGTCCCCTAAGCTTCGCAGCATTGGGTCAAGCAAAACCTGTCATCCGCTCTATCTCTTCTGAAACCAATAGTCATGTCAGCAGGAGTCCAGGATAGAGGATAGAAAAGCTATAGGTTGAGATAAAAACGTACGGGGCAGTTGCATTGACCAGCAGGGCACTGGCAAGAGGCACCGCAGGTGCAGCCGTGGTCGCCTATGAGGAAGACACTTCATGTCAGTGGAAGGTCGAAACTCTCAAAAGAATTCGCGTGAGAACAAGTGTAGATGAGGTATGAGGGCCTTAATATAAAAGCAGACAAATATCGCAAGCATAATTGAAAGGGAATACGACGGTGGTGTTGGACACCCCGCTTCCCCTCAACTGACAATATAACAACAACGATTCATTGGTATATGAAGCAGGCACCTACTCATGATGATGTTATGGAGTGATATATCGAAGGGAACAGCTCTGTCTGATTGAGACGGTCTCGAGAAAAGGCTTTGTGTGAAGTTTTGGAGGTTGTCAAAATCTGAAACCCAAGGTCACCCAGGGCGGGGTTGCTTTATAATTTATATAGGCCAAGGCTGCCTGCCATTCTTAGACTACCCCCAACTAGTACATCTTACCTCTGCCTTCAGCGAGTATTCCGCCACGCCGACTTCGATGTGAGCAGATTTCTGCACGTCGATGATCTCGAAGTCGCCAATAAATGGTTCTGAAAGCAGATTCCACAGTCTTGGAGTGTTTTTTCCTGGTTACAACGAGACATATCTTCATATGCGAGGCCAGGTAACTGCCCATAGGCTTGAGTCTTCTAGAAACCAGCGTACTGACAAAATTCAGATATTTCCCACAGCAAATTGCAGATCTTCTTAAGAATAATGATTAGAGGGAGATTTGAGGGAGGTTTTCACCACCTTGCTGTTTGAAATTATTAGTAACATTAATCACCTCCATGGCTACGGACGCAATGACTCGCCCCATCTCGTGCCTGTGCGGTGATGCAGCGCAAGACGTCTTGCTTGACTCGGTTTCTGACACCTCGACGCTTAATCTATGCCACTGCATCGACTGTCGGGCCATTACGGGCATGCTGTATTCCTCTTACTATTTCCTGCAGACCCCGGGCCCGAACTTGGGTCGTCTGCAAAAATACCAGCAGTCGGACTGTATCAGCCGCTATTTCTGTAGAACCTGTGGAGCTCATGTGTTCGCCCGGCTGGAAGCCACTGGCAACACTTTGGTCGCAGCTGGAGTATTATTGGAGAAACCCCCGCCGGTTAGGCTTGTACAGCATTGGAAAGTTGAAGATACTCGCGATGGCGGCTTGAGCTCTTTTTTGCCCGGAGACTCCAAAGAAACAACCTCAGCATGCTGGTTAGACGTCGGGCAGAATATCCGTAACGAACACGCCGAGGAAAACCACAAGCCTGAGGAACAAGATCATGGCTCCCACAGGCTGCAGGCTCGATGTCACTGTGGGGGCGTTGAATTCTACATCACACCGCCAGACTCAAACTCCGCCAAGCCATGGTCGCCTTGGCCAGATTTGATTGTTCCCTACCATTTGGCACCCCCGGATAATATAGAAGATGTCAAGTGGTGGCTGCGAGATGGAGATACCAAATATCTGGTCGGAACCTGCGCCTGTCGATCATGTCGTCTGGCCAGTGGGTTTTCCATCCAGTCCTGGGCTTTCATTCCCAAATCAAACATCATTCTCGGCGACGGAAGGCCCCTAGTCTATGGCTGGGGGACAATGCAGCAATATGAAAGTCGTCCAGGAGTCTACCGGGAATTCTGCAGTCGCTGTGGCGCAACTGTGTTCTGGCACTGTCAAGAAAGGCCGCACGTGGTAGACGTGAGCACAGGTCTTCTCCGAGCCAGAAGCGGTGTCAAAGCTGAGGAATGGTTAGAATGGGCAACTGAGCGAGTAAGTTTCAAAGAAATGGCCTTGGATCAGGAGTTTATTGAGCGATTGGAAGTTGGATTGAAAAATCGGGGGAAAAGCAAGAAAGGCCCTAATACTTGAGGTCAGGATGATCAAGATCTTAACGGCATCATCGTTCCATTGAAGAAAATAGACAGGCTCTTTCTGTATCGAGCATTTCGACCCATAAGTGACCGTTCGAGCCAGTGTGTCAGTGTGTCAGTGTGTCAGTGTGTCAGTGTGTCAGTGTGTCAGTGTGTCAGTGTGTCAGAGTGGACGTTGTTGATAAGTTGCTGCATAGAGAGCTGTTTCCGTAACCGCATCGAAGACAACTGACAAAGTAACCCTCACCGCCTTCCTGATACACTATCGGTCCCCGCGACTTTTTTCCCTTCGGGCGGAATCAAAATCGCAAAGTGAGAGGAAAAAAAAAGTCGCGTCGTTCGATGCATCATCGCTTTCTTCGTTGGTGCAACCTCCCGTCTCCATCTCTCGTTTCATAGTCTCATTTTCTCTGTTCATACTCGAATTTTGCCAGCTGCGGTACAATTATGCCGCCAGCTTTCGAGTTTCGAGGCAACGATCGACGGTCGCACAATAACAATAACCCAAGACATGAGTTCACTTTCCGGTATGCACGACCCGCGACGGCCGAACGACCGCTCTTGACCACCAAAAGAGAAACCACTCCAGAGCCCATCTTGGGTGCTAAAGCAGGAGATGAGAAACCGGCCATGAAGTTCGCGGCTATTTCAAGCCTCAGTGACAGCGAGGAAGCCGAGATGGACATGTCTGATGATGATAAGGACGATGAAGCTTCGCATCCGCGTAGGAAGCGTGCGCTAGGAACAAGTAATGCGACGGCTCCTACTCCTGCACCAGTCACAGCTCCAAAATGGTCCAATCCAGATCCTTACACTGTCCTACCCCCGCCTGATGAGACTTTGGCGAAGAGGGTCGACGTGGTCAAGCTGATTCGTAAGGCGCGGATCGCTGAGAACGCCAAGCAGACAGCACCAGCGGATGCAGTGACGACCAATGAGGACTTTATCTCCTTCAGTGGCTTGGTCGACGAAGAGGAAGCCAGGATGAAAGTACCGGACAATGCTCCTTCGGGGCCGAAACGTCTGCAAGGAAGAGACGCTGCTATCGGGAGCCGGAAAAGAACACACGATGACGAGATAAAGGGCTTCTCCAAGAAGACCGGACGGCCCATGATCAGGTTCTACGATGATGGCTCGATTATTGATGAGTGGAGATCGCGCCCGCATGAGGATGCAACTCCTTGGATGTCCCTCATGGAGCCTTCCTTGCACCTGGGTTCTCGGCTGCACAATGAAATTCTGAGTTTCTACCACTGGGTCAAACCGGTGCAGTATGAGCAGATTGTCCGAGCAGATTTGGTTACGAGGCTGCAAGTGGCATTCCAAAGCAGGTACTATGGTGTACAACTTCGCCCGTTCGGCTCGTTCGCTTCTGGCTTGTATCTGCCCACTGCGGATATAGATCTTGTTCTTCTGTCATCAAATTTCATGCGCAACGGCATCAAGACTTTTGGTGAGCGTAAAGGGCAGATCTACGCTTTCGCGGCCTTTCTCAAGAATCTCGAAATCGCCGTTCCCAATTCAATCGAGACCATCGCGCATGCGCGCGTTCCGATTCTGAAGTTCGTGGACAAGATGACCGGTTTGCGGGTTGATCTGTCGTTTGACAATGACAGCGGGCTCATCGCCAACAACACATTTCAAAACTGGAAATCGGAGTATCCGGCGATGCCCGTGATCGTATCGGTGGTTAAGCAATTTTTGCTACTTCGTGGTCTTAATGAGGTCCCAACTGGTGGCCTGGGAGGGTTCTCCATAACCTGCCTCGTTACCAGCCTTCTTCAGCATCTACCACATGGTCACACAGCGCCTAATCTGGGCAGCATTCTCATGGATTTTTTCGAATTCTACGGCAACAATTTCGACTTCGAAAACGTTGGTATTCGCCTGAATCCGCCGGGTTATTTCAACAAGGTGAGTGTCTGAATGCAAACCCGGGCGGAGCTTCCCATCCACTGATGACACGCTTCCTGTAGAGAGTGTACAAGGTTTTCCAAGGGAGTAATGATGCTCGTTTATCAATCGAGGATCCCAACAACCCGGATAACGATGTGTCGGGTGGAACCCGGGAAATCCATCTGATCTTCAAGTCGTTCTCGAAGGCATTCCAACTTCTTAAGGAACGTATAGTCTCCTCGGCGGTGTCTGGCGATACAAAAGCCAGTATTTTGCAAAGTATCATCGCTGCAAATTATGAGGAGTACACGCAGCAGCGTTCGCAGCTACGTGCGGTGTTTGATACCCATCCCAGATTTGCTCAGTACCGTCGAGCTCCCACACCTCCGCCACCTCCCCGAGAGGCACCTCCTCCACCTCCTGCCGACCTTGCTCCTCTGCCACCTAATCTGCCTGCTAAACCTCCAGCGAAACATTCCAAAGCTCCTCCAGCGCCAGCATCCAAGGACCCCAAGGAGAAGATGACCAAGATGCAAAGAAAGCAACAAGCATCGCGAGAACGGGCCGCTCGTCTTAGACGTTTGCGCCCTGATATACCTGCTGTTCCAAACTCCATCAGTAATGAGCAAGCCTTGAGTCTTGGTGGTTATAAAAGCCAATCTGAGATGGACAAAGACCTCACAGGTCGAGAAAGAGAGATGAATGGAACCAGTTGAGACTAACTCTGCAGTTAGTCAGGTGAATACCTGGCCCGAAATTTGGCGTCAGATTTCAACGGCCTTGACGCTTCCTTACTGTGCCCACAATCAGTGACATCCCTCTGTTGAGGTCTATCCGGGTGACTTGATTCTCGATTCTTTGTTCTCTTCGGTTTCCTTCTCTAGTTTCGTCACGATTTGCATCAGATACCCGTGTTTGAGTATATTTGGAGTTCTCTTTGAGTTTGTGGATAGGGTGGGATGCTATGCTAGTTGTCGTTATCGGTTCTCGGGGTGTTCTGATTTTACGAAAGAGTCGGTGATTCGTACTTCTGTTCATGTTGCTTTTACCTCCTGTCCCTAAAAGGTGCAGACCCTGACAGTCGAGCCCTTTGGGTCGATATGGGCTGCCTGTTATTCCTATGCTCCCTAAACAGATATCACATGTTCTAACAGCAACATATTGGACTGTGTGCCGGCGCTGACAGATACAGTGATTTCTTTGGTCGAGCGTCTCAATCGAACACAGATTTCATCTACTGCCAGCCATCCCGCAAGGCTGGTTGGACCGTCCCGGCATATATTCACATCCCGAGGCGGGGCGAAGCTTATTGATCCATTATGAACCTGAAATGGCTAGTTGAGAAACAATATTGACTTTAAGAATTTCGAAATGCTACAGGTCACGGAGATGCAATCACCTCCGTTCCGTTTTGCAGAAAATTTCCTTCCACCTCTTTCTCATCAAGGGAGCGCTAGATGCGATTGCTTGAAGAGGATGATCCGGAAGAATTGCTGCTGGTTCGAACCGACACATATGCAAAGGAGGTTTATTTGTCCTATGAAAAGACGTCTATAAGTCTTAAAGATGAATAAATGGTGCTTCCAAAGGAAAAGCAGAGAAAATCGGCAATATCTCAGGTAAGGTTCGAGAAGAGGAGACCCTTGCATACCCTTCCCTATGAATTGTGACAATGTGAATGCTCATTATCATGGGTCATGGAGTCAAGGAGAAATATCATAAAGCAATATTGGATGGCGCTGTGCCAAGGGGTATCTGCTTGTCCACCGCGTCCAAAGGAGGCGTTACCATAGGCTCATCCTGCTTTCCGGTAACCATATCGGCATCCTGATTTTTAGAAATTACCGTTTCAATGTCCAGTTGTTCCAAGAGAGCGAGATGCTCGGCGGGCAGCGAATTAACAAAATCTGGGCCAGGGCTGGGCCATGTATAGTCCACCCATTCCGGGCCAAGCATGGACTGGATGCCTTGGGCGAGGGACAAAATGCGACTGCGACGTGACTTGGACCAAGCGCGGTCGGTGATGACTCCTTCAGACGGCGTGAGAATGGCTGGCGCTTGGTAAGCGGTAGGTATAGCCGCGGCCTGAGCGTGTTCGCTGGTGTCTTCCTCGTCGTCCTGGTTCTCCAACCCGTCGATAATGCTGTGCCAAACGCGCAATGTCTCGTTCAGTTCCTCTATGTTGCTGACGCCCATGACGCTGACGCCTAGCCGCTCGCCCGTTCCCATGTGGGCGACCGAGAGGAATCCCGGATCAGCGCCGGGGGACCGCGCAAGAGGCGGGCCCAGAGCCCCAGCCTTAGCACCCTCGCGGAGCCACGACTCGAGAGCGAAGCGAATCGCAATCACTTCGAGTTTCTCTCCTTGAGCGTTGGCCCACTCGCTCACACTGTGAATAGCTTTCCGAAGACCGTCTGGAGCGGGGTGAAAATCGCCCATGCTTCCAATGGGCACACCCTTACGCCGTAGAAGACCCATACCCAGTGGTGATGCATTGGGAATCACATCGACGCCGGCGGCCACTAACCGAGGGAGACCTTGGGTGAGCAGTCGGGTATTCTGGAGAGTGAAATTGGCGTATGACTGCACCACGTCGAGCGGCTCGCCTGTCTCGCGCAAGATCAATTCTGCAAGGTCGCACAGTACATCCACAGGGTATCCCGATATGCCGACGTAGTGTACAGTGCCTTCGGTATCGCGGATGCGGCGCAACTCTCGAATCGCCTCGAGGACCTGCTCGGGGCTCACGAATTCAACGTCATGGCAGTAGACCACGTCCAAGTAATCGGTATGGAGGCGGCGCAAACTGCGCTTCACGCTGTACCTCACCCACTTCGGAGAATAGTCAAACGAAGAGGCTGCAACTCGGCCCACTTTGGTGAGCAATCGGTACGTATGACGGGGAAAATTGGAGCGAACGTGATCAGTAGCCAAAGCACGACCGAGAAGCTCTTCGGCTGGGCCGTAATATGGAGACGTATCGAAAGCGCGGACACCGTTTGAGAGAGCACGATGAACTAGTTCTGTCGTGGGGAGGGCGTATGGATCCTCATTGTACTGAGAATTGAAGGTCGCGGTGCCCATAATGAGTGGCGGAAGATCCGCCGACAGAGGGACAGAGGGACGCCCCATGATTGCGATTGCCACTTGTATGCAATTCACTGAGGTCTTTGAAGTAAGAAAAGCAATGCGCTGCAACCTTCACTGGCGAGACTATCAACAAGACAGTGTTCAGTCATGAAAAGAGTAATATTTCTTCGGAGGGGCGAAGGCGAGCCATTATTATTCTCTGGAATTGATTTCTAACCCACGGGGCGGATGCCCACCTCGGAGGAAATGGCGCCATGGGCTGGGCCCGATTAGTGTTGCTTTAGATCGGTGCGATGGACTTCATGGCCCATCGACTGTATTTGATCGATCGAATCTGGGACTATGGAAGGTTGGGAGATCTTGGATGATGGAAGATTTTTGCAAGCAGCATTGATTGATGGTACCTGAGACAGGATCGATGGTTCCACTCGATCGATTCCAAGGCGGTGGTGAGAGAACCCCGAAAAAAGCAATAGTCCTGGCGACCTTCTTATGCACCTTTATAAGCATTTCCTACTATATAAGATAAGAGAGATTCCTTGAACTATAAGTATTCTGTGATTGACTGGAGGCAATATATTACAATTTATACAAAGCCCGCGGGAAACTTCATTGTCAGGGGAAGAGAATAGACAAAAGCAGACCGTCACCACATGGATACTATGGTACATTTCTTTATTCTTTCCATAAACTAGGCAAAGAAGAGTGGAGAAAAATTTGCGATAGACAGGCGAAAAGGACAGTATTTGCTGAGAGAAGAGACGAACTCTCCGTGACTCAGGCATACTGTTTCCCATGTATCCCGCTTCTCAGAGAATAATATACACAGACGGGAACAAACCCGCGCAGGAGCAGAATTAGACACATGGCCGAGAAAAACAAGAGGTCGAGAGCGAAGCGGTGTACAACATGATGCGACCACATCATTCGCTCCAACAGTGTCATGCAATGAACATGGAAGTAGTCAATGCAAAGGGCAGGGGTCTATATTGTCTCCAATGCCAACGTTGGAAGCCACCAAACAAAACGCCTTGCTATGCCGAAGAGCTGAAAGGAGAACAATGAAAAAGCAGAAAGCGACGTCGGATCGTAGTCTGTCCCAACTCAATGATCGATCTCTCCGTTCCGTACGAGAAATTGACGGCGGGTTCGGGTCGGGTCGATTCGAGAGCGCATAGCGTCGTGAGTAGAAGTCGAACACACTCAAACTCGACATTTTCAAATTCCGGCGAAATAGGGCAAATCACCGGTCCTTGTACACCTTGGGATTCCAGCCTTCCCGGAGTTCTTTCTCCTGTGCGGCTTTGCGCTCCGCTTGTCGGATCTCCATCTCGATTCTCTCGCGAGCGCGCAAGATTTTGCTCTGCAGATAGAAGCTGCCGCCCTTCTGGGGATCATTCAGATCAAACAGCTTCTTGAACCGTTCCATCACATGTTCCACATTCGTTTCTCCACCGGCCGGTGGTTTGACGTTGAGAATCTTGCACGCCTCATCGAGTGTCAAGCCGGAAGATGCAAAGGTGCTTGAGCTTCCTCCCTTTCCCTTATTTGCCTGGGCGTATTTGGACGATGCGGAGGCCTGCTTGTAAGCTTCTGCAAAGGCTCGACCGAATACTCGAGCGCCCGTGACGACGACCTGGGTAAGGATACGGTGGGCCTATGAAGTAGCCGAAGAGTCAGCGAGGTGCGCCTGCGGGCGATGAAGAGATTGAAGCTTGATCCTATGGGAAAGGCGAAAACATTGTTGAGAAAAGCACTTACCATGTCGGAGGAAGTAGGGAAGCAAAGGAAGATCAAAGTCGAGGAAGATCAAAGGCACTGAAGAACCTAGATCGAAGAGAGAATTCTCAATAGGAAGAGAATAAAATAAGAATAACTGGGTTAAAAGTGAGTACCTATCCGGTCGCGAAGAGACTGGGGGATGGGGGATGAGGGATGGATGGATGGCGCTGGATGACCGGAGAATAGCAGATCGAACCTTGAAGCCAGTCTTTCAACGGCAAAAATTTCGGCGGCGGAATTGGTCCAGTCGCGATGTCGGGTTCGGCCCAGTGACAAAAGAGCTGAAGACTATGGTCTGTTCAGTGGAGGAATGCATACAGTTAGTTACTCTTGACATTATTTGTACTTTCAATCTATTTTTGATCTTAAAGCAATAATGGCACATTGATACAGATCCTTATTCTTTCTTGTACACTTTATCGCCCTGGTATCCTCTTTTGGACAAGCAGTCACATGTCCCGAGAACCACAAGCAAAAAGGCTTCAAACTGTCCGCGGATCGCACCTGTTTCCCCCGCAGTCGATGATCTGCCTGCACCTTTTTCGGTTCTTGGAGAGCCTTTCTACTGGTTCGACAGGATATCTTTCTCTCCTTTCCCTCTCCCTTCTCTTCTCTTCTTATCCTTCGCGCCATACCGCCCGCAATGCGCTTGCTGGATGCATATGACGTCTCTGTTGGATGGCAGCACTCGGTACGTGACACAACTATAATCCATCACCACCTTGCTGCGCCCATATTCTGGGGAAGGATCCCCGAGTGCGGAGAAAGCAACATCGAGCCGATTCGATCGAAGAGTATACTGGAGATGCTGATGCTGTGGTAGAAGATATTCCGTGGATAGATTCCATGGCCCCATCATACGCGCAGGATCATGGCTTACAGCCTGATTCTCAGCCGCCAACGGTTGCTGCTTTTTCGCCCACTACCATTTCAGGCTCATCCTTGACGTCCAGACAGCATTCCAGCATAATTGTACATCGCAAATCCCCCCTTCTTGTGGCCACGCCTCCGGCCATCACTCGAGCTTTGGCCTATTCTCATCCGTTTATACTTCCTTTGAATAAACTCGCCGGCTTGCTCACGTGGACAACGGACGACCCGTGGCAGAGCTTCCTTCTTGTGGCGGGATTTTGGACGGTGGTTCTGTACAGCGATGCGATTATTCTTTGGGCCGGCCCGATGTTGGTCGTAATCGGGTTAATTCTAGGCATGTATTGGAGACGCTTCTCTCCATTATCGACGGCGGCATTCACGGGTGAGAAACGACAGCACCAAAAGAGTGCCTCTGATGGTTCTTCGCATCAGCACGAGACTTTGGATGAGATTGTCGAGACATTAAGAACTTTCACTACTCGGTGCAACATACTCCTGGAGCCTCTCCTTGAGCTTACGGATTTCCTCTCGACTCAGAGGACGGCGACCTCTGCAACTACAAGACCCGCTCTCACGACTATGTTCATACGAATTCTTTTTGTGACTCCCGTCTGGATCGCATTGACCCTTCCGCCCTTCTACCTAATCACAACTCGCCGTGTTGTCATGACCATAGGCACCATCATCCTCACTTATCACTCCCGACCAGCAAGAGTATCACGAGTCATTTTATGGAGATCCTTGACTGTGCGCCGAATATGTTCCATGATTACTGGTCTTTCGTTTTCCTTAAATGCCAACAAACCACGATCCCTCTGGGCTCAGAGCCACGGCCATGCTGCAACTATTGCAACAAGGCGGCGAGGGGATTCCTCGGGCGTTCGCTTCACCTTTGTACTCTATGAGAATCAACGCCGGTGGCTCGGAATTGGATGGACATACTCTTTGTTTCCCTCTGAGCGTGCTGCATGGACCGATGAACACCTGAACCCTGTTCCGTCCAAAGATGATTTTGAACTCCCGGATGTACAGACTGGGAACGCCAAGTGGCGCTGGGTCGACGGCAGCGAGTGGCGTATTGAAGGAGCTGACGATACGAACAGCAAAACAGATGGTAAAGCAGCGGATGGCGGAGGGTGGATCTACTACGATAACAAGGTGAGACGGCACCTCCGTCCGTGACAGTTGACCCCTATTTAACCCCCATCGTGAGATTACAGTGGAATGATGGCCGTCGTGGGCAAGATGGCTGGGATCGTTATACTCGTCGTCGGAAGTGGTGCCGCGACGCTGAACTGGTCGAGATACAGCAAACGACTGAGAACACGTCTGCTGCGGCCAAGTCTAGTTTAACACAGGCGTTGGATAATGAGAGGGAGTCAGGGAACGTTGACGGTTCAACAGTCGATACCGATGCCGTGAGTCTCGCCCCGTCAGCCTCCTCCAAGGCTCGGAAAAGACGTTGGTTCGGGGGTTCGAAACCTGTAAGCGACAAAGCCAGTAGCACTTCCTCTGCGCTACCAGCCTCCACCAATACCTCCTCCGTGGACGCTGGGAAAATAACCTCTACCACCAGTTACAGCCCCTCCGGAACCCCCGGCTCCAGACCGATTGATATCGCGCACTCTCGGAAGCCATCGAACTATTCCAGCAACGCAAGTTATGGTAGTAAAGGTCGGGACAGCAGCGTTCCCGGGAGTATTTCGCATAGTGACAGTGCCAGCCTTCGAGATAAGGAAATTGGCCACGCTCAAGATCGTCTAGACCGCTGGGCTACTCGAGCTACAGGTGGTATAGAGCGAGCGGAGCGAGAACTGGGCCTAGGTGATGAGGTCAATATGGGTTTGAGTTAATCTTTCAGACTTCCAGGCAGGGCAATCCGGGAAAGAGAATGGGGAGTTTCATGGAGCAGCGTCAAATCTCAGCCCTTTTATTCGTCCACTTTTCGGTTTTCCTCAGCATCTACGGTCAACTTTCCGAGTGTATAGTAACATTCAGGAGATTCAAGAATGGAAATGGTGTCTCCGAACTTGAAGCAAATTCTGCGGAAACTTCTGCATGTTTTCAAGAATCACTCTCGGACAAACATCCGGCAAAATGAGTAATGACATTCGCAATATATATCGCCGATAGCTACTCAAGTGTCGTAGCCTTTTGAGGGCAGTTTCACACCATGTACGCACTTTCCATAGAACTAAGCTGTGGCATTGTCGACATCGGTCAGCAAATCATAAAACCTGACCTTCATTTCTCACAACCTCTTGAGCCAGGCCTCGCCCTAATGCAGACTGCTAGCAGTCAAGGAGGAAACAGGGGCAAGGTGGACCCTTCTGATCTTTTAATATCTCTAGTAGGGTCCACTACTGGATGGACATCATCACGCAAGTATCAAATCCCATTTCAGGTGCTCCAATACGTCGAGCCAATGCAGCCTTTCTCCGGCCCAGAGAACGTTCAGTAGTTCCTTTGCGCGCTTAACATTCCCAATACCGAAGTTAGCTTCCAGTTGAGTCAACGATTGCATAATCAGCTCTCGGTCTATCGTCTCTTCGCACTCGCATCCTGTGATGAAGAGCGGAAAAGTGAGTGCGGAATACTCGCAGTGATCATCGAGTGGCGATGACCGGATCCTTCTGAGACAACGCTCTACTGCCTCCTGTTTTGTTAACGATACGAAGGAAGTCCAAATTGAGGATGCTCTTTGCGTGAGCCCCCGCTCCATCCTTTCTAGCGTGGAATGGAGATAGATGTATGCAGCGTTGCAGAAACATTCCGCTACCATGCGCAGACGGCTGAGGTTCTCTTCTGTTATCCCCTTAGGTATAATGTATGATGGTAAATATTTTGTCCAATTACGAAGCGACTCGTCGCTGTACAAAATTAGCATGCGTTCAAGCTTTTCGTAAGGGGTTAGCACTGACATTGTATGAATTTCCAAGCCCAGGGCAACTGGGTCAGCGCAAAGAAGAGGCAAATCAGCAATCCTTGCACACAGCTTGATAATTCTCTCTGTGTAGCCGATGTATATGTCGAGCCTGGTAATCTCTACATGGTTTATGTTCGACAAGGCAGCGGTGATCTGTCTGGGGTTCGTCAATTTGGCCAAATTTTGCGCGTATACAAGACTAAATTAAAAGTTAGCTCGGTTCTCTGCAATTTTGAGTCAAACCGCCGGCTTTCTTACAGTCCTCGCAAGAAATCAGCCGTGTCTTGACCGAGGGAGACGAATCCACCGCGAGAAAGTAGCAATTTCTCCAATGCATTCAGGTGCACCGCCCACTGTCTCACACTTCCACGTACTACCTCAAACTTACAAAGAAGAGCAACTGAGAGGAGAGCGTCCTCGGGAAATTTATCGGCCGAACGCTCAGCGAGTGCCGTCCGGACCCCTCTCATCGTTTGAATGTAGTAATCCGCTGCAGCAGTTTGAGCGCACAAGCTATCATTTGTACGGTTCGCGAGATGTATGGCAGACACTGCACATAGAGCGTTCATCAGAAGGGGAGAGGAATGGGCTCGTGGAATGAGCAATGATCGCAATGGATTCTCGTCATTTTCCAAGTTCGCCAACAATTTGGACCCTTGCTCCACATGATATTGGAGATAAAGCGTCTCGAGGGCAGTCAAGTGACTGATGTATCCAAAAGGCTTAGCGATCACACCAGAGTTGTCATTGTGAGTGGTAGTAATAGATTGTTCCGTATCGCTTCCGTCGTCGACGATCCTCCAGCCAACTTCCAACAAGCATGTTTCATCGGCATCATAATTCGATATCGATGAACATGACGTCTTCAGAGAAATTGATGGGATCGAAATCAAAGTGGGAGATGAAACACCTTCGGAGGATCCATCCGAGCAAACGGACACAGAATGAGAGCGACTGATTTTGCGTCGCTTGGGTGGTCCGCATTGTTGAAAGACTTGTGCACCTGGATCGAGAGGCTTTGCCCACATCGACCCATACCCTTCGCAACTGAGTCCTAACCTGGCACAATTCTGGCAGCTAGCTTTAAATATCAGCTGCACTGGTCACGAGTGTTTGAAAAGAAGTTGTTTATTACCCAGGCTTAGCTTCATCACAGCGCTTGCGGCGCCTTTTGCAGGTCAAACAACCTGACCGAGTCCACTTCCCACCCTCCCTTCTGCACCTGGTTCTCGACGGGATCGAGCTTTGGCTTTTCAACGAGAAGTCGTTATACGTAGTGGCAAATTGAGCCATTTCCACTCGCATGAAGAAGGAACAAGGCCAACAGATAATCTTGTTCTACTGACGAAATCGATAAGCGACTATCACGCTTATCAGACCGAGGTGCGGAGTAAAGAGGAGTAATGAACGGTCACGTCCACGATTGAATTAGCAAAATGATAGTTTACTGTATCACCACATGGAGAGCATTGCAGACATGCTATTCTATTGAGCAAAGGATATATTGCGCAGAAACATTGAGCGTTCAATCTGCTGGTCGAAGAAGTCATGGAGAAAGAGAAGAGGCGAAGAGGCCAATCGTGCGCTAGTCCTGATATGGAAAGAGATACGCTGCCCTGTATCTAATCGATAACCACTATCTACCGTCTATCTGGATCGCTATCAGAGGTCCCACTCCCAGCTTATCCCAAAATGGCATGTCCTTCCAGACCGTGGAGAAAGAGATCCATTGATTTGCAAGGGAAGGTATAGGCAAACTGTCTCTTCACATAACTAAATAGTCCTATGACTGACAGGAAGAAGTTCATAATCAGTGGAGGTCAGCTCATTGAACCACTATATAAGCATTGTCTCGTCTCTCCTTCTCTCGAGTCCCTTCTTGCACCGCTCATCTCTCTGAGTTCGAGGATTCTCAGTAATATCTACCGCCCACTGTGGAGTATACGAAGCCAACTCCTCTAGAATATGCTGGCATCTCAGAGCTCTACTTTGGCCACCTCGGTCAACCTTCATCCCTTTGATCCAATCACCCCAGAAGAGATCCAACTTGCCGTTCGCATTCTCGAAGCTGCCTTTCCTGGTGTGCCTCTTCGTTATAAGCGAATTGATCTGCAAGAGCCCATCAAGAAAGATGTCGTTGCATATCTCGAGGCAGAGAGGTTACGGAAACCTTTACCTCAAAAGCCACCTCGCCTTGTGTTCTCCTACTTTCACCGTTTGGACAGTGGTGTCTTCCACAAGGCCCTGTTGAATGCTGACAGCAAGTCGGTAATCCATATTAAGGAGCTTCCAGCACATGTGCAAGTGAGTAGATCATTTTTCTTTCCCTTTCATGAATCTGTCTGTTTTTATGGCTGATCGCTTCACTATATAGGGACCTATTGATGTGGACGAGGTGACTGAGATTGAGGCGCTCTGCATGCGGCACCCTGCGGTGCTGGCAGAAATCGAGAAACTCAAGCTGCCGCCAGGAATGGCGGTCTGCAATGATCCGTGGATGTATGGCTCGGACAATCCGAATGAAACAAGACGGCTCTTCCAATGTTTTATGTACATCGTTGCAGCGGACCACCCAGAGAACAACCATTACTCTTTGCCGTGCAAGTTCTCTCCAGTCTTCGACGCTATCACCCGGGAGTTGGTCCGCATGGATTATCTCCCTGGCGGCGCAGATACAAAGGTAACGGAAACACAACCGTGGAAACCCGTCAAAGCTGTTCAATATGCCCATGATCTTCTGGATGAGCCATTGAGAAAAGACCTTAAACCCTACATCGTCCAGCAACCGGAGGGGGCATCCTTTTCAGTGGATGGGAACTTTGTGTACTGGCAGAAATGGCGATTCAGGGTCGGCTTCAACAACCGGGAGGGACTGGTGCTCTACAATATCACATACGACAATCGCAATGTTTTCTACCGGCTTTCGGTCTCAGAGATGACGGTCCCCTACGGAGGTGAGCTGACCATGACACAAAGAGTAAGAGCACTTTGCTGACGATCTGGATTGCATCAGATCCTCGAGCCCCTTATCACCGGAAACAGGCATTTGATGTGGGAGATGTTGGCTTTGGTCTCAATGCTAACCAGTTGACGCTTGGATGTGATTGCCTGGGTCACATCAAATACTTTGACGGCTATCGAACGGATTCAAAAGGTAATCCTGTCCTTTTGAAAAACATCATCTGCATGCATGAACAGGACAATGGCCTTCAACACAAACATACCAACTACCGATCGGGTGCTGCGACTGTTGTGCGAAACCGCCAGCTGGTCCTTCAGATGATTTGCACTGTTGCAAATTACGAGTACATCTTTGCATACATCTTTGACCAAGCTGCCAATGTTGAACTTGAGGTCCGAGCCACCGGTATCTTATCGACCGTCCCCTTTGACAATGAGAATGGCGAAACAGTCGCTTGGGGCACAAACGTCGGTCCTGGAGTCATGGCTCCTTTCCATCAACATATGTTTTCTCTGCGGATTGATCCGGCAATAGATGGTTTCAAGAATACCGTCTACTATGAGGATAGCGTACCACTCCCTGAAGATGACAAGAATCCTTACCTTGTTGGTTATACTACCGAGCAGACGGTCATCCGCAAGTCCGGCTCAGCTAACACCGACATTAACCGCCATCGAGTTTTCAAGATCCGCAACGATAATATCATCAACCCTGTGACCTATAAGCCCGTGGCATACAAACTCCAAACGGCACCCAGCCAGATGCTCTTGTTGAGCAAAAACGCAATGGGTTACCGACGGGCAGAGTTCGCCAGTAAACCCATCTGGGTCACCAAGTACAACGACGACGAGCTGTACGGCGCAGGCGAGTTCACCAACCAGAGCAGACGAGCAGAAGGTGTGGAGACCTGGGTCCAAAGGAACGATTCGACTGAGAACGAGGATGTGGTTCTCTGGCATAGTAAGTTCCCTCGAGCCGTATGGGCCTCACAGCCAGGACTGACAACTTCGGCAGCGTTCGGCCTCACCCATAACCCCCGTATCGAAGACTTCCCCGTGATGCCTATGGAGCGAATCAGCGTCATGCTGAAACCCGATGGTTTCTTCACGAAGAATCCGGCCCTGGATGTGCCCCCATCAACTCAGTCTTTCAACAAATCCACCCTCCATCCTGAGCCCGCTCCCGTTGCAGCATGCTGCTCCAGTGCAGGTGCTAGTGCCAAGGCAAAGCTTTACAAGCGCCTTGAATAATTCCATCGATAATTGGGCCGGTTGTCTGATACATCGCACTTGGATAGGTCGTTTGGGATGGATAGATGTAGCATTTATTGGCGTTGTCATAGTTGATTAGCGTCTGGTTCAGCAATCTCATACACCTCATTCAATACATTAATTTCTTCGAGACTGCTATTTTGAGATATTTCGACCCACGGTAAATCAGAAATGACAATCAAGGTCGAGACTATCATCATGCATCATGACCTCTATTTTTCATTACCATATGTCTTCTGACATTAGACATACACCGCTCTCTCGCTCATCCGAGACCGAAAGAGTTATATAGATTGGATCCATCGTACATAAGACAGTCGCCATTGCAATCATACATTCCTACCATACCGTGACCGAGACCACTCACTCCGACTCTTGCTTCCCGCCGGTCCTGTATCACTGGGCCAGCTTCCTCCCTTGTCGCCTGAATTCCTTCCATAACCTGTGCACATGACATGATTTCAACGCATGACATCATGTTCCATCACGCCATAAACCACTGGGCACAATTCGTAGGTTTACTCCTTGTTAACGGTAGGGACATGGGCCTTGGGGAGAGCGCCGTGGCCCACGTTGTCGATGGCGGCCTGGCGGGCGCCCTTGAGGCCGTATTGGGAGTCAATGCCCTCAATACGGTGGGTGGAGTTGATATTCTTGACGAGGGTCAGCTGCCAGCAGGTAGCGCTTCCCTGGCGGGAGATGATGGTCGAGTAGGCCAGGAAGTACTCCCAGATCTAAGGTAACGGAAAGCCATCGAGTCAGTCGTGCTCAAAGTGTATAATGAATTGCGGGAAAACTGGCCGTCAAGGGGACTTACTCTAAACCATCTCTTGCCGTACTTTGCCTCGACCTTCTCGCGGTTACCCATCCAGTTGCGGTACCAGCGCCAAAGAGTAGCAGAGTAGTGGACACCAACGGTATCAACGCTCTTGATTTCAAAACCAGCGCCCTCCAGTTTATCGACGACGAATCCAAGAGGAGTGCTGGCGTCAGCTCCGGGGAAGATGTACTTGTTCATGAACAGACCCCAGATGAGATCCTCATACTGCCAGGATTTACGGAGACCAGCGATCTGGAGGAAGAATACGCCATCATCATCAAGCATTTCATAAACTTGAGACAGGAAGGAACCGAAGTGGCGGACACCGACGTGCTCTGCCATCTCGAGACAAGTGATCTTCTTGTAACCACCCTCGACGCGGGGAGCATCACGGTAGTCCAAGCAGAGAATACGGCTCTGAGATTCGGGGATGCCGGCGTTGCGGAGACCTTTGTTACCCCAGGCAGTCTGGTTACGACCGAGAGTGATACCGGTGACGTGTGCGCCATAGTGGACTGAAGCATATTTGGCGAGAGTACCCCAACCACAACCCAGGTCGAGAAGAGTGTCACCAGGCTTAACATTGATTTTCTCACAGACAACAGCCAGCTTGTTATCCTGGAGTTCTTCCAGAGTCTCTTCCTTGTTAATGTCACTAATGATGCCGGAGGTGTAGATCATCCGAGGGCCCAGGAACCAAGCGTAGAAGTCGTCACCACGGTCATAGTGGTCGCGCACCTGTTCCTCGTCTGCAGATCACTGTAGTCAGAAACCATGAACTTCATGCAATCATCTGGGCAGAATAGGGAAGGGAAAGCCATTTTACCTTGAGAACGGGAGTGAACCAGCAATTCAGGAATGAAGCCGAAGAGGAAGTGCTTGTAGAGGCCCATGGTGAAGCGGAAGTTGGCCCAGTCATGTCTGAACTCCAGAGCTTCGAGAGCGTCGCCCTTGAAATCAACCTCTCCATTGAAGTACTTTTCGTAGAAAACCTCCATGGGAATCTTGCTCTTTCCGCGGTAGGTGGCACGGTCATGCTCGCTGTGGAAATGAAGGTAGTGCTCGACGGGGCGACCAGCATACTTGGCCTTCTCGTTCTTGCGAGGAGAAATGGAAGAAGCCACGGACCAGAAGGCCATCAGGATGGGGACGGTCGTGAAGATCGCGAAGAAGATAGTGGTGTAGAAACCACCACCGACCTGGCGAGCCAAGTACCACGGAACGAATAGCAGCAGAGAGAAAAGCAGGATGTTGGAGAAACTATCGCTACCTGCAGCGTCTGCGGGGACGGGAGCATTTTTGATAGCCGGGTACTGAAAGAGTGAAAGAGAAGGAGTTAGCCTTTGCCTCTTATGAAGACGCTTTATAAAGCTCTAAAAGAGCTTTGAAGAGCCCAGGTAAGTTGTTGTCTGCTCAATTGAGCACCTCGACTTACCGACGTCGTCCGCACACCACAATCATCTGCGGGGGTAGTGCAAGAAGCAGGGGGCGTTTCAATGTACTCGAAGTCCTCAGGGGACTCGGGATGAATTTTCGTCATGGCTGGGTCGACGATTGCACGGAAGGAGTGAGGTGGGATGGAAGGAGACCAAAGCAGGTCAGTGTCCCAATTCTAGGAATAGTTGACACGACAGATGTTCTGTGGTGACAAGAAAGAGAATCACAGATAAGTGGGGGAAAAAGGAAGAAGAAGAAGCCACAAGGGCAGAAAAGAAAAGAGATCAACAACAATTGATGTTGATGAAGAACAGGAGCAGTCGGTTTATCGGTGATGAGGAATTGACGCGGTGCCAACAAGCCTAGTGGTCTTTAGGTTCCTAGCAAGTTAGCAGCAGCAGTAGTCGACCTGACGAGCTTGTCCCTCGATTCCCTGCTCGGATTGATTATTATTAGTAGACCCGTAGACCCGTAGTATTATTAGTAGCTTGTATCAACAAAATCAAGTGGAACCCGCGCGGGATGGTAGTTCCTCTTCAAAGGGGGGGCGGTGAGCATACGTATATAGGAAGAATTATGTATGATCTTTAATCAAGAAGAATCGACACCAGTGCAATAGTACTGTAGTCTCAGGAAATGGAATTGAAGCCAATTGCATTGTCATATGCTAGTAAAAGTTGGCAATGATCATGATGTCTGTAGTGGGATCAACTACTTGATAATAATACTGCCTGGCACGGCAGTTTAACCCAATGGTTTACTCTAGCAATCCACAATGATCCCTAAGAACATAGGGCCACTATGAAGATGATGATGAGCATAAATCATCGCCATACTACCACACCCCTCTTCTGACATTTGTTAACAACTGTGTCGAAGATCAATTCATATGCATCCGCAATTCCAATGCCATACTGTATTATTGACAATACCTACGTACCCGAGGAGTCCTCGGATGCCGAGAAATCTGGATCGTCCGTCCCTCAATGCATCCAAGGTTGCAGCGAGACCCGGCAATCTGCGTGAGTGCGTGTCCCGCTCTCTTTGGCTAATGATTGTTTACGCTTTCATAGGATTCATTTCCCACTCCACTGAGTTCCGGACCTACGACCTCGTAGGCTTATACGATAGTCTACTGGATGCTTTATGACCTAGAGACCCCGAATCATATATGGATTTGTACCGCAAATATGAATGATCGAATTGCTACCCCCTACACCTCGGAAAACTATCCATAAAAAAAGCTAAATCATACAAAAAATACCCGTTGTGAACCACGAACCCTCGTACCGTTATCATAAAGGAAAAAGAAAAGATCAAGGACGCCGTTTCCATTCCAGTCGGTTTGCCCTAGTGTGATCTTGCTATTCATGCACGCCGACCATTCCAATCCCTGAAAAGCAAAGACGAGTAGAAAAGTGAAAGACTCCCTTAGAATAAGACTCCTGAATCATGGCCCTGGGATGTGGTTGGTGTCGTCCAAACTCAAAGCGTGAGCTGGAAATTCTGCGCCTCTTCGTCTTCCCCAAAGGTCGGGAGATTTCTTTCAGCTTCGGCCGCCAGTCGATCCTCCTCGCTATCAAAACAGCCTGCAGCCTTGCAGCGGTACCACATCTCCGAACCCAGCGGAGGCATTCCGTACAATTCAATGTATGTTTCAGGCGACAGGACGGACTTAGACACCGACCTTTCCGCCGTAGTTGACGTCTTTCCATGCAATTTGGAGGACATAGTCCGGCCCTTTGAATAGCCCAGGGTCGTCTTGGAGTTGGCAGTGGCCGCAGCGTGGCGCATGGAGGACAGATTGCTCGGCACTCGGGGCCTCCTAGCCGTCAACAGAGATGATGCGACTCTCGGTCTCGGTTTTGACATGGCCGCTGGCCTGGCTCGTGCACCGGAGGGCTCAATCCTGGACAGAGCGACAGCTGCATCGCGAGCACGAACAGTCGAGATATTGCTGGTATACTTGGGCTTAGTCGTGGTCAATTTAGCACGACGCACCTCGAGGCGTCGTTTAGGTACCTCTTCCACATGAGGCTCGCTAGGCGGGTCCAATTCGGTCTTATCCTCGAATCCAATCTCTTCAAGCTGCTTCAATATCATTTCGTCCACCTTTTTGTCAAACGCAGCAGAATCCTCCTGGAATTTGCGCTGTCGTGGGGTAAGACCATCCTCTCCAACTTGATTGTCTCCGTACACACTTTCCAATCCCAAGGCTAAATTCTTGGGTTGAAATTGAGGGAAAGTGGTGTCATAAGTAATGTCGTCTGGGATATCCGGGAGCTCTACAAGCATGTTAGACAAGGTAAAACCTCTCCGACTGAAGGCCGTTATGAGCCCATTATGCATCTCACCTCTCGGTTTGGGGGGCATATATTCAATATCGGGCACATCATCCTGAGTCTCTTCACCCTGCACCTCAAGCTTGGGCTGGTCAACTAGTGGCGAGAATTTCCTGATCTTTTGGGCAGAGGTTCTCTTGTTCATCTTCTCGGGCTTGATAGTGCCTGCCGGGGCTGCTGGGGTGTGTACGCCTTTCGCCTTTGCATTAGTTGTTTTCATGCCAAGAGGTGCACGATTGCGAGGTTCTATTGCCAGTGTTTCGTTAGCGTTCTCGATCCTCTCGCTGCGCTCTCTCATCTGCATACCCAGCGGAGTGACAAAGGCATCCTTGGTGGGTTTTGTGTTCTCCTTTTGCTTGCCGACAGCCTTTGCTGTTTTCTTTCCGAATGCCAAAGGGTCATTTTCGTCGTTCAATGGCACTTTGAAGGGCGTCTTCGGTGCGCGAGCTCCTGGGGTTCGCGGTTGCAACTGCTTCACGCCTTGGTTCAAGGGTTTAGCTGCAGCGACAGTCTGGTGAGTATGCACCAGGTTTTCCTGGTCACGAAGAGCCAGCATGGCAATGTATGGTTGTCGCTAATACTCATTCAAGTCGAGGTGGGCGTCTATGCGTCGTGGTGATGATAAGTCGCTAGCTAAGATAGTTTAAGGTAAGGCAGTTCTAGATGCAGGACGCATCTAGTTGTTTTTTCTTGGCGGTTGCCCGTGGAGACCAAGAGGGGCTTTCCTTGGGACGAGTCGGAAGGCATCCTTGGGTATGGCAGGTGGCCTGAGTGCCTGAGGCCTCAAGGACAACATCTGCCACTAATGAGCGCGCCCCCTTGCGCCTCAGGCTGCCAAGCCACAGAACATCAATACTTAAAAAAAAACGGGGCTAGTCTATTTTTGTCCAGGTGTTTTGTTGGCTGACCGCCAAACGGGCAGCCCTCCTCCACTTCTTAGGCCTTATTATTCCTCTCCCGAGATCCCCAATCCCCAAACCACATCCCTCCAATTCGTGCCTCCTTGTTGTTCACTTTCCCACCTGGTTTCTCGCTGAGCGAAAGCCTTTCTGCCTTCGAACCGACTCTATTTTCTCTGATACATATTTTTTGTCGTTGCAAATAAGCTATTTCGTTGCCAAAATGGATAAGATTAAGGAGGTGAGCTTCTCCCCTAATCCCTGTTGGCGGGGTAGCTTGAAAGCTGTCGAGAAACGCAAATGCACCCCTTTTCGCCCTTGCTTCATGTATCCTATCTTGCAGCAAACCTTCTTGAAGTAGAGTACCGGGCGAGCAAATACGATAGTCTGAACAAATGATATTCTAGACGGAAAGGTTGAGACTGACACGGAGATGTTTCTTTTAGAGAATGAACGCCCTCCGCCTCGAGGCTGATGAGGCCCAGAACAAGGTGGAAGAACTCAAGAATAAAGTGAAGACCTTGGAACAAGAGAATCTGGCAAAGGAACAGGAGATCACATCCCTCAACCACCGGAACCAGCTTTTGGAGGGTGAGGTTGAGAAGCTCGAGGCTGCGCTTAAGGAGGCCAAGGAGTCTGCCAACCAGAGTGCTCAGCACGACACTCAGAACGAGGCCCTTCAGAGACGGGTGCAGTTGCTGGAAGAAGAGGCCGAGGAAGCTGACCGGAATCTGCGGGAGACAAACGAGAAGTATGACTTGGCCAAATCCTGCCATATTCACTAGAACATCGATTTTGCTGACTCTCGGATGCTAGACTTCGCCAAACCGACGTCAAGGCTGGCCATTACGAACGCAAGGTGCAGGCTCTCGAAGCCTCTCGTGATCAGTGGGAGAGCAAGTATGAGGAGATGGCCAAGAAGTATGCTGAATTGCAGAAGGATCTCCACGACCTGGAGGTCTCTATCAGCAACGTGTAAAGATAATCTCGCACATCGGCGTACACTTCGGGTAGATATTGGATCCAGCCTTTGTTCCAACGGGTATCACTTTTATTCGCAAATCACAGCCTTCCTTGCTATTCTCTTTCTCGGCAGGAGCCAATTCAGTAGGTTCTCTTTCGCCATTGTCGTCTCATATTCGAGTATCGGCTCGTCTTTGCAGCTTGGACCCCTTTCCTGTCCTTTACATATATTCATTGTTTGACGTACATAGAGCATATTTAATGGAAGTGTCACTGTGATATTTTAGCCTTGCTCGACGCATTTTTTCACGAATCTAACTCGGAAATCGCTAATCATCGTTCTCGCCGAGCCTTGGCCTTTTTCGATTTGGCTTGCCGCTGCTTCATAAGAGTAACTTTGCGCTCCTCCTTGCTTTCGTATCGGAACTTCTTTTTCTTCTTTTTTGGTTTGTTGTTCTCATTCGTTGTCTTCTTCTCGGCTGAATTTGTGGATTTGACAACGGCTTCCGACCTTCGTTTCGTTTGCTCATCTTCATCCTCATCGGACCTGTCGCCCTCTTCCGCCCTGAGTAAGCCTTCTCTGGAGGCATCCATCTCTTCGACAGTCACAGTGGTATATTTGTCTTCGTCGATATATTCGGCTTCGTAGTCCACTGCAGGAGGCTCAGCGAATCCTTCCCATTCATCCTGCTCGTCTACATCGCCATTGCTGGAATCTGATTCTTCGTCACTGTCGCCGTTCTCTTCCCTCAGCCTTTTGAGCTGCCTCCGATGCTCTTCAAGTGCCCGCTCATATTCCGCAGCTCGCTCTTCACGGATCTGGATTGAATCAAGTCAGAATGCATTTACTCGTCGTCCAGGCCGTAGAACCAATGAGTACAAACCTTCTTCCGTTCTAATCTTTTCTCTTCTCGGGCTCTCTTTTCTGCAAGTTCCTGTGCATGTCGTATCCGCTGTTGTTTTCTCTTTCGAAATCCTGTAAGAAATTGCTGGCGATCGGCAGCGTCGAAATTGATCTCTTCGACTTTGGGCGTCAACTTGCGTTTTTTGGCTTGTGGCCCCATTTTTTCTGGTTAGTCCGAGGGTTGGTCTCAAGAAAAAGAATTAAAATGAGAGTAATACTCTGTATTCAATTAACAAGCTAAAAACAAATTTTCAAATCATGAAAAAAATGTAGGGAAAAAAAAGCTGTTGATAGTGGTTATTGCGGCCGTCAAAGCTAAGCCTCGTCGGTGGTTGGCTCGACCGCCTCCGAGCTCGTCGGCCAAGCCTCCAGGTTGGCTCTCAAGAAGCAACATCATCCTCAGTCTGCATTCTGCTCGCTTGCACATCAGTCAAATCACCACAATGCGTTTAGGAAGACTTACGCTGCTTGCTCTTGGAGCAGCGAGTGCGAATGCATTCCGGGATACATCTCCATTTTTCCTAGCTTCTACGTCCGAGTATGTTGCCCAGGAGCTACGTACACCTTCGGAGTCGCGGACCATACATGTCTGCATCCAGCTAACAAGCTCCTTCTAGGATACTCGCTACTTCATCAAATATTAAGGCCGCCACCGCTGTATTGGAGGATCTTAGTTCACAACTGAGCACTTGTCCATCGGATTACTATGTTATTGCGTCTCAGCCTGGTGTGCACAGCACCGATTTCGCGACCCGCAAGTCCGCGCCCCGCCTGGGCGCAAAGTTGATAGGGAAAGACAAAGCAATTCGATCCAGCGTGATCGTCAAGGAGGTTGCAGGTGTTTTGGAGGCGAAGCAGATTCAAAGTATTATCGAAAAGGAGTGCGGGGCACAGTCTACCGTGATCGATGCATCTTGTGAGTTCGGGATCCTTATAACCCATAGGGGCAGAAATTGACAAGACTACATAGCGAGCTCTTATCCATCTGAGTTCGGTTTGGAACCTCGCATTATCTATGTGGACTTTCCTACGCTCTCGCTGGGATCCGACCGAGCGCAGCAACTCTCAGACAATGGTTTGTGATCAATGCATTATATTTTGACATCGCATGTCCGTTCTGACGGATGACAAAGATGGCCTCCTTGCCGATATCATCGACCGAATCCCTTCTTCGAAGAAGTATACGCTTCTCTACGTGACATCGCCGAGGGAGTTTGAGGGATCTGAGGGTGTCATATATCAGCCCGAGGACAGTTACCAGGACCCTCTCCACATGGAGCTGAAGCGGGATTACTCAGCCCATGGAAGTCAAAGTGCTCCTGCATCTAATAAGTCTCTTTTCCAAGAGTACCAATACCTTACCCCAGGTACGTTCCCTGAAGGGTTTGTGCAAAGTTCTTGCGCAGTGACTGACCGCTTCTAGGTCTATTTATGGGCTTCCTTGCATCCTTTTTTTGCCTGATGATCTTATACGTTGGTATTCGAGCTCTTACGAGTCTTGAAGTTCCCTATGCGGCATTTGAAAAGGATACGGCTGCCAGTGTGCAGAAGAAACAGCAATGATCACTCATTGGCATTATTGAATAATGATCATTGCAGCGAACATAGTATTGGCTATCTTTGTCTCTTATACCATCTTTGAATTGACCTCAGTAGCTCCGCAACTTCCAACCGAAAGCTAACCCGGCATGCTGTATCAATGCAACAGGCCTTTATGTCATGTATATTTGTCCGTCCCAAATTCATTGGGAGTACCAAAATGGGCTACACTTAAAATCGGCTCTCGCGAAGCGTGGATGCATATGGGAAAGGATTCATCGAATTTGAATAAGTGAAATAGAAGATAGAGCAGGACAGTACGGAGTAGCTCAATAACTATATATAGGCGTCACGTGGATTACTCCGCCTCCACCCTCGACTTTGGCGCCTGAGGCAGAAGCCAGGCACGGGGTCAACGACCAGCCCAGCGAGGGCGCATCAATAATTTACGCCAGTAGTGAGACTAATCCAAAGCCTCATTTCCCTGGAAGTTTCTGAGCTGCATTTGTGCGGCTGTCCCTCGCTCTTCGTTGCCCTTCACATTCCAGTGTCCTCTCAATATCATTCTCCATCTTCAACGAGCGTTGTCGAAGTTGAATTGTTTAGCTCCAGACCACTCGGTACAGACTTACACCCTACAGCCTGCTGGAGAGGATTGCACCTCCTCTTGATTGATCGATTGCGCTTGTCTATGATCGCACGTACGACAGTCTCTATCAATGTGCTGAACAAGACGGTCCATTGTTTGGGATTCATACTCCTTGTCTGAAAGGAAACATTTACATACTCTCGCTTGGAGACTGCTTATCCCCCTCGACGATGAGATTCCTAAATGTGGGGCGTGCGAAGCCCCATCACTCCGTTACATTGCTTCTATTTCTCTTGATCG
Organism: Aspergillus thermomutatus; assembly: GCF_002237265.1. Lineage (NCBI taxonomy): Eukaryota > Fungi > Ascomycota > Eurotiomycetes > Eurotiales > Aspergillaceae > Aspergillus > Aspergillus thermomutatus. The sequence goes on from NW_020798051.1 coordinate 73,377, forward strand.
TCTTGTTGGCTCAACTGGCCTCTGCCCAAAAGAATACCAATACCGACGTCGCTGCAACTACTGCGCAAACGACCGAGGCCACGAAGGCCACAGATCCAACGACTACGGACGCGGGGAAGACCACCGATTCGAAATCGACGACCGATGCCAAAACTACAGATGCTACAACTACAGAAGCTTCGACGACTAGTAAAGCTTCAACAACCACGGAAGCTTCTACAACTACCGATGCAGCGACGACATCGACGGTCTCTGCCACAAACTTAGCGGGCTCGACTGCAACGTCTGCAACCTCTACAGACGGATACCCTGTGGTGACTGTGCCCCCGACAGCGGATGCGCCGTACATGCAGAAATCCAACACGCCCGAAGGGACGGTGTTCATTGCTGTAGGTGCAGCCCTGGGCCTGATTGGGCTCTCGGTGCTGGCATGGCGTGGGCTCGTCGCATGGTCGGTCAACCGATCCGTCCGCCGCGCCGCGTTGATGCACGCCTCGGAGAAGAAAGGACTCATTCGCTCAAAGAGAAAAAGATCATCAAGGCATTCTCGCGCGCTACCTGCAACCATGTCTCTCGAAAAGCTTCCTCCACACCACCGCAGCAGCTACAATCCAAGAGCATCCAATGTCCCCAGTACTGGTAGCGGTCTCTTCTTCTCGCCCACGGCAGGCGCCGGAATGCATACAAGCGGGAACAGAGGATCCAGCTACCTTCCGGCGGGCTACTATGCTGCAGGAAATGCTGCCCCCGGAGGAAGTCAGAACATCCCATACTCCACGCCAGAAATGCGACCGCACTCGCAGGGCTACATTCGCACCAAATCTAATCCGAGCCCCCCTAGGTCGCCGGATCTGCCGCCTAGCGGTCTACATGACACTCACTACGATACTCACACCAGGCATTCGTATGTCGCAGGCTCCACCAGCTCGTTGAACCTCGCCTCTCCTACCCAGGGAAGAACCCCCAGTGCGTTCCTGGAGGACCTCTTTGAAAGTCATGCCCCTCATTCGGACAACAGTCATAGATGATTGAGCCTTCGATGCGCGTTGAAATTTGCATTGCGTTCCTTCTTTCTCCTCCTTTCTCATCTCTTCCTATTTCGGTTTACAGCTTTGGAGCCATACATACAGGATCTCGTTTTATCATATACTTAAGTTAATATTCATGCCTCTATATGAATCACGCATGGCCATGCTCGTGGCATTCTATCTTCTGTTTGATTCTGACAAAGGAAATGACTGCAGATCGACTGAGTCAAAACAGATAGGCCTGTGATTGATTATGTACATTTCCTTTTTCCCTTCTCAATGTTTGATACTAGCCCTTTTTGTTAATGATAAGCCTGATAATTGTCTATATGCTCGCTGTGTTATTATTGCACACCAGAAAAAAAGACGCGAAAACGGGATTCAGAGGCCGCGGACGAGGACAACTCCAGAACGCTCTGATATATGATACAGACGAACAGGCTCGCGACGATGGTATTTACAAGCAACAAAGCCACCAAGAAGCGGGCATAACTCAAAATCAAGAAAGGTGAAGCATGGAGTGATATGTTGGAAGAGTCCGGTAGGCACAGGGCTCAAGTAGACACAGATTAGAAAACGCCAGCCATGCTTTGAAACATACAAGAAGTCGGAAAGGATGAAAACTCCTTTTCGGTCTAGCTTGGGAAAGAGTCATGTCATCGATAGGAAATAACCGTGAAGACCTGCGGACTTGTTTCAGTCGGCGTCCAATTTGCCGTTGAACTCGCCTAGAAGAATGTCATCCGTGGCCGGACCACGACTGTTTCTAACTGCAGATTGCGAATCAGTATCGAGCGACGACAGAATGGGATATGATGACTTACTCATTTCCGCTTCTGCTCGGAAAAAGACCCACATCCATCGTCTGGCGACTTCGAAAGCCATGAGCAGGAAGATACCGAACTCCTTCTCGCTAAGCCAGACAAAGCCCGGGAAGAATCGAGAAACCCACGAAAATCGAATGAGAAGGTCAGCAAGAATTGCGGCATAGTAGAGTCGATCAGAGAAGAATCGATGGCGGCGCAGGCCATAAGGACAGTCCGCATCGGCACGAGAAGGAGTGAAGAGGGTCAGATCCCAATCCTTGCTTACGTCCCAGTAAAAGGAGTAGGCAGAGTTGACGAAAGTGAAGAAAGCACTGAGATACGGCAATTGTTAGTTGTGATTTCTTCCGCTCTAAGCATGGAGCGAACTTGGGGTTATACATACAGCAGCCGGGAAAGGCTCATTTCGCTGAACCCATAAAACTCCAGAGGATTGTAGTTCCTAAGCTTGGCTGCAAGAATGATAACAGGGAATGCAGTGGCATATTTCAAGGCGTTTGCCAGGTGCTGTGCCCCCTTATTTTCCCCTCTTTGACCAGCCCGACGCACACGAAGATATTCAGTCAGACACTGCCGCAGTCGGATCATGCTGGGGACTGCGATAATGATGGGAACCATATAATCGTTTCCACAACTGCGATTCGGCTTAGAGGTGCTCGAAATATCCGCAGTGAAGAACATGCAGAATGTCACATAAAGGTCCCCCAAGACTTTGCTATAGCTGGTAAGGGCATCTGCCAGCAGTATGTCTCCAAATTTACCATCTTGAGCCTCCGCCAATCCCCCCACACTAATGCGCCGCAAAGTCCCAAGAAATCGACTTCGTCCGGACCGTGACAAACGGTTGGTGGGCAGAATGAGCAGGATGAAGAATATAAATAGATATGATTGCGGAATGAAGTCTAATGACTCCACTCGCTCAGCGGAGCCATGGGTAAACACCCAGAAGATAAGGAGGGAAAGCAGGAGGGGGGCCGTCAGAAGGGTAGCGAGCCGGTAAGTAGAAGTATGGTGAGGAGGTTGTTGAGGAGTTTGACGGGCGGGATAACGGACGAGGGCCGGTAGGTCCTGGAAACAGTAAGCATATTGCTCCTTGCGAGATTCTCTGTAGATGAGAGGGAATGGAGGGGCGCAACCCACGATATTCGCCCGAGAGAGATATTGAAGGTTGGCACCCCAACCCCAGAATCCTAAGCTATGGATTAATATTACATATCATTAACCGACCGGAGGCTGAAATACGTACCAGCAACCAGGATTACTGCAACCCGATAGGGGAAAGGGAGGAAAAGACTGAAGCCGTCCAGCTGAGCATGTTGATCAGGACCCATATTCCATCGAAAAAGCGGCGCCGCGACTCAGCACCTAAAAAGGAGATGCAACAAGATAAGGGTGAGAAGAACAAGCAGGATGTGATGGAGCAGAATAGTTTCCCATTTGACAAGAAAAGGACCAGAGCTAGAATTGAAGCAAAAGAGTGACTAGGGGTGAGATTCTTACTGCCAAAAATTAATGGTCATGGGCTGGACTAGACCACTTCTATGGAGATAGACAAGGAAGCTCAGGGACAGACGACGGTTTCGGCGGCTCCGCGCGGCTTCTAGTTTCGGAAACACCAGTCCTTTATAGACTTAGTGCGCTCTATGCTAGGGGTGAAATCCAAAAATGGAATCTTCTGCCCCACGTGAGCTGGAGATAACGTGATAAGAGTCACGTGCGTATTACCGAGGCATTTCGTGCTCATCGCCGAGTTGCGCTCCGCTTCATGGGGAAGAGATGAAGCACAATTTTAAGAGAATATTACGATGTTACTTGCCTGATTAATTCCTTACTCGTGATTATCTCGTTTTCCTGCTCTTTTCCCACAACGTCAGCCGTCAGTATGGCAGACGAAGATCTCAAACTCTCCTTATCTACTCCCACATCGTCTCCATCGACCCCGAGCTCCTCGGCGCATTTCTACCCCTTCGCAACGTCACCGGATATCATCCGCTCCCATGAAAAGGACGTCTTTCTAACTTCCAGCCTGGTCAATCAGGCACAAGCGATCATCCGTTCTCTCCGCGGTGCACGATTTGCTCATACATACTCGGATGCCATCAAACACCTGACCGAAATTCTATACTTCTCACTGACAACATTAATTGGCAACCGGACTCTGGGGGAGGAGTATTGTGACCTCGTGCAACTGGAAGATGATACGCTTCGGCTTCCTTCGATTTACCGAAGAGCGGGTTACATTCTGAGTAGCATCCTTGTACCGTGGGCGCTTCAGCGGATTCTTCCCGGGTTTCGCCAGCGATTACGCGCGAAATTGGAACGTAGCATCGCCCGGCAACAACTTAAAGCGCAGCAGAAGGCAGAGGAATTGAGGTTTACCAAGAAAAATACTTCGAAGAAGCAGTCTTTCTTCACAGCACTTCGAGTCCAGAAATACATTATCGAGCATCTCGACTCAATCACCTCGCTTTCACCTATTTACGCCCTAAGCATAGCGACCTTTTATTTCACTGGCTCCTACTACCACTTGTCGAAACGCTTTTGGGGACTGCGCTACGTGTTCACGAAAAAACTCGAGGAAAATGAACAGAGAGTCGGGTATGAGGTCTTGGGAGTTTTACTTGTCCTTCAGATCGCGGTACAAGGCATTCTGCACATTCGAAAAGTCGGTCTTAGTATGCAACAAGAGGGAGAGGGTATCGAGACCGAAGTGGCCGGTTCGAAGTCACAAGATGACTCCTTGATCCGCTCCATTCAGAACCCGTACAATCTCCCGCTTCTTCCTGCTTCTGCTGCTCGATTTGATCTTTCAGAAGACTCGAATGTTATTCCATGGATTCCTTCCGGGCAACAGAGCAAGTGCACGCTTTGCCTGGAATTTTACAAAGATCCCAGTGTCACAACATGTGGACATGTCTTCTGTTGGACGTGCGTTCGCGATTGGGTACGCGAGAAGCCCGAGTGTCCTCTCTGTCGACAAGAGGTACTACTATCTAAGGTTCTGCCGCTGAGGGGCTAAATGAATCTACAGTCGTTATGAGAATATCAATTTTCGGTGCAGATTTCCAATACGCCCCTGTAACTTCATAAAGCGTTAGCATTATGGCATCTTGGCAAGTTGACGGTTGACCAGCTTGTGACATATACCCACTGCTACTTTGGTTTTGACGTAAAATAGACTCAACATTTTGATATCGAAACGAAATCAATTGCACTCGCAAAGTCACGCTCCTTTTGCGTTTATATAACTTGCTTGACTTGGTAAAAGATGACCGGAAAGTAGGAAGGTATTTTCATAATGCAATAACGCTAAATAAATGCAACACAGGGGTATTCTTCTAACACAAGTCATATCAACAGACTACCCGAAATAATGTCGAACTCTAGGCTCAAAAATTCACATGGTACGTGCCAAGGATGTTATTTTAGGAGCATCGTCCTCGGTCTCAAGGCACACTGCCGGCTTGATGACCTGAGGTTCAACCGGTTTGTTGTTGGTGGTTTCAACATCAAGCTCTTCCGCTAGGCGAATTGGCAGATCCAGCTCAGCGTGTGCAGGTAGAGGGGGCATCGGAGTCAAGGCCCTGCGCTTGGCGTCCATAGTATTGAAAAGACAAAGACATGCATACGAGTCGGTTGCAGCATCTAGAGAGAAGCCCATTAATACTCTCGTCACAAAATGAGGTTCGAGAGGTACTTACACTGAACTTGACGGTAGTTTAGCGCAGCCGTCCAATCGCTGCATCGGACGTCATCATCCTTCGCTAGAGGTAGACCGAAGTGCTCTTCGACCTGCTCGCTCAGATTGACAGGTCTTTTGTTGATGAGTGTTGGGTCCGACTGGCAGTACTTGATCAACTTGTACAGATGGCTGAGTTCAAAAGTCCCTCGAGCGTTGATACCAAGAAAGTTCTTTAGGCGCGTACAGTCCCCTTTAATTGCTACTCCAGCTTTCGTGATGTTTGGTGATTCAAGAATCCTCTGTAGAGAAGGAGAAAGAAAGTCTTCCAGTGTTCTCGAAGGTTTGAACAGCGCAATTTGGAAGAGGGCAATTCGCTCCGCATTTGCAATCTGTATCAACGAGACGTTCTTTTGAACGCTGGCGGACTTGCTTGACTGCGGTTTCCATTCCATGTCGAAGCCTATTACATCATCATTCAGGAAGTGTTTTGCTACTTCCTCAGTTTTTTTAAGGGACTTGCAATAGTGCACGATGATGTCTTTCCCGCCTGGGGCCTTACGCAGCCGGTGGCTCCAAAACTTGGGGCCCGGAGAGACGGTCAAAGTAAGGGACTGTTGCGCAACTAAGAACTTCTCGCTTATTGCTGTCTCAGTCCGCGTTTCATCTCCAGTCTTGATGCTCCGGGAGACATCTGCCTTGCTGTACGACTGGCATTTGTCGGTATGACCAGAATTACCTTCGTGGTTGAAAGGACCAGCAATCGATTGCGGTATCGGGGCCTTGCTAGAGAAGCGCCTTGGCTGTTCGATGCAAAGATCCATTTTAAGCCTTCTCAGGCCAAATTCGTCAGGCCGTTTGGAAGGAAATCTTTGATCGCCTCCCGCAGTTTCTCTAGCGAGCGTTGAAAATGCATGTCTTCGCATATAGCTTTGCTTTTCATGCCAAAGCCCAGTCAACCAATGCGTGAAGTCCACGTCGTACTTCAAGCCATTATACTTTTTACCAACAGCCCTAGAAGCGAAGGCTGGACGCGTTCGCTCTGACTGCTGGGTCAAGTCGAGACATACACTAGGAAGGCCGAGGTGACTTTTTTGGCTCGAGAAAAATTTTCGGCTTAAGAGCGAAGTATCTGTTTGGGAACCTCTAGATGCAGCCCAGCATTTGGATATGCAGCTTTGAAATCTGAGGTCTGGTGTCCCGAGGCTTCCTGGGAAGCACGTTCCACACGGGCGTGTGAGGGATATCATACTGATCTCTGTTCTGCTGGCAATGTACCTGAATGCTAGGGCTAGTTAGATTATGGTAGTCTGCATGCTGATTATGTGCCGGCGCGAATGTTACACTAGCCAGCAAAACCGTGACCCAGGCTCTCGACACGATACTCAAAGTGGTCAGACTTGCTCAACTCGAGAAGACGAGCGAGACGAGCTCTCGGAGACCCTTGTGAGGGATTTACACGGTATCGTGCCTAGGCTGGCTGATCATTAGGCAAAGTCTCCCAGGGCTCGCTGTAGTAGCTAATCAGATAGTCGATCTTTTCATGCCTATAGGTATTCAGTGGCAGAGTCTGTAACTTTGTATAGATGTATCAAACCCGAGATAGGATGAGCGGAGAAGGATCGGCGATAGTTGTGATTGGGCTGAAATCCGGAACGGATAAACCTTCTCCCTTGCCCGCCAAGATCGTCTGGTGGAATGCTCAAAGATCCGCTTGAGGCTTCATTTTCTATACGACACATGACATTCAATACTAAGATTCTCTTCGCTATTGCATAGGTGGACTATTGTGTGTAAAGGTGCAGCTGTGACGAGAGTGCGCTAGTTTCTGATTATAGAACACTTAGAGCACCATGGCGTCCCAACTCCTTCCCTTGGGTAATTCTCATATCCATGTGTATACATAGACTTGTGCGATTAACAGGTTGGTAGAATTGATTGATAAGTGTGTGGGATCGAGAATCTGGGTTATCATGAAGGGTGACAAAGGTACGTGACTACAGTGGCTGCGACGACTATGCACTGACAAAATAAAGAATTCTCCGGCACACTGCTCGGATTTGACGACTACGTCAGTGAGTTATCTCGAGTGTCTCTGAGAGTCGTCTTAATAGATACTGATTTGTTGCAGATATGGTTCTGGAAGATGTGACTGAATTGTAGGTGAATGCTTTCATTCTTGTCATGCTGGCCTCGTACCCCCATCAGCTCTTCCAGAATCCCTCCTGTTATGTTTCAGCGTTTTAATGATGGCGCAAGCGTTAACATAACATAGCGATTACACTGGAGCACAGGTCAAGCTTCCTAAGATCCTGCTAAACGGGAACAATGTCTGCATGGTATGGACGCCGAAGTCCCTCTCTTGTCCTCGATCGCACGATTCTGACGTTGATTATCAGTTAATTCCTGGGGGCGAGGGACCTATTGGCAGCTCCTGATTTTATGATTTCCAGTTTTCTTTGATCAGTTTGATGAACATGGCTTGCAAATGACTGTCACAATGATATTGCATAGAACTTCACCTGAATAGCAAAAGTGTTGCCTTGTGCACAGCTGCAATCTCACTACATTCTTCACTTGGTTCATCCCAATACGATTTCGCATAGGCATGCTCCGCGAGCTTGAGGAGCGACGCTGATGCCGCTGAAGATCATGAGAACCGGACTAGGTACAGTCCAGGTTTGCAAGAGTTTGAGAAAACCCCGAGTAGAGAAAGGAGATAATCTTAACGGATGGTACAGAAGCAGTACAACCGTTGTCTGACGAGATGGAAGAGAGACTGACAGTTCCATCTCCCGAACGTGATTGACTTGGCTTTCTCGGGAAGATGCGATCATGCGAGGGGGTACAGCTGATGAGGCAGCGGGAAGCTGTACAGGCATGAATTCAGAACTAGGGAAAGTCAGTTTCTGGCCTGACAGCACTTTGACCGTGAGTCTGGACAGTGTCAGGGGCATGGCTGAAGTCTATGACTGTCATGACATCGAATTGAGCTATTTTCGTTCGTAACTCCAAGAACCACCCTAAGAAAACCATGACCGTGTGAAGCCGTTGACCCTTCAAACGAGCGGAGACTCGCCCGCATGATTGACATCGATGAGAATGGGGAACACTCGTCACTAGGTTACGGAAAACCTGGGGTAATTCATCTACGTACTCCTCTTGAAGTAAATCATGATTCATAGAGTACGGGGTAAAAGGTACAGAACTGATGGCTTCAAGGCAGTCCGACGAATAGCACGTCCTCGATATCCATCATGCCGTCAGTAATCGCTCGCGGATATTTTGAAGAGGCTCCATCCGCTGCTTTAATCGCTCGTAATCGGTTGGCGGCGGAGTCTTTCTTGAGCTTCGCGCAAACAAGCGGTGGAACGAGATCATTGGAGTGATTCCACTTGTTCCAGCCGGTGAGCCTTGACGTGCTCAGTTCTCTGCCCCAGATATTTTCCCCAGATCACAGTGTGGAATCTGTTACATAACAGGTTCCGCTATTCCCCGCGTTTTACACATCGCAACGGGGGCGAAGCGGCAAGTAGATAGGCAACATCCAAGCATGTGCGGAGGATCAAAGAGCGGATTACGAGACAACTTCCACCTTACCCATTATTCGTACTCCAATCATTGATCCAGAGCAGTAAAGGGGAGGAACGAGAAGGGGAAGCCAGCAATTCGCCATCATATGACATATTGAAGTCATGTCACCGGAGACCGGGAGGCATCATTGCGCGATTTAGGGCGGTTTGATCTTGTTTTGGGCGGGAGATTGATGCCCATTGCCGGTCGAGTTCCGGTCGTGCGTCCAATCCTAACCCATTGCGTTTCAACTACAATTTCTACTCATCCTTTAGACACTTTGTGTCACTCGATTCAGTAATAGAAATCCAATGTTGCGACAGTATAGCATATCACTATTAGCTATTGACAGCAGTCACGGCCAGTGCAGAGAATTATGACATTTGTGTAACCTTTTCTGACTTCTTCGATGCCACGAGGATTCCATGTGTCTTTGGGAACTCTTAATGTACTCACAATGAGAGCCATACGACTTATTGCACTTATCATGTGAACTGATTTCTCATCTTGTCCTGTGAAAGCGAAATGCCAGAAGCTCAGAACACCCTGCTGATGGCGAGAGTACTTCGTACACGCAGAGAGACGAACTGGATTCTGGAGGCTCGAGGCGTGAAGCTAACTTTTGTTCCTCTGGAATCCAGAAACGCCCGAAGGCTAATAACTGCGCTATCTACGCGCGATGTTACGGTAGCCGGTTCATCAACCATCTTCGTCACCAGTAATTGTCTTCGGCGCCGACCGTGTCAGCCACCAAGGCTTGGTAGATCCTTCAGAACTATTATGAATTTGCTTGCCACACAAAGAAGAATTTTGGTATAAAATCATGGCACTGGCAGACAAGGAGAGTTATATAGTGAGTTTGAACCAAAGTAGGGCACTGTTGCCCATCGAATCGAAAGGTAAGAAATGATCTATCATAGGTATTCGGTGGATACTTGCGGCAAAATGGTGGTAAGCAGTTAAGCACTTGGGAAAACCGTTGATGGGAGGAAAAAACCCGGGCTGTGGGTGTACTCTGGACCTCGGTCACCACGAGCATATCCGTGATCAATCGCACAGACAATAATAATGAAGACCAATGTCTAGTTGGTGGCTGAGGGCAATTTCCTGTCCAATCAAGATTCCTCTGATCCTCAGCTTTTCACCGTACTATCTTTCCATACCTATTCGAAGGTGCTGACAGGGAATAGTGGCCTGGGCTGCATAAGGAAGATCTAGGCAACAGGCTGCAATTCCAAATGGCCGACGGTTTCCGAAGCCATCGCATGTTACTTTGTAGGTACCAATCGAGAGAAAAGTGCCACCGGAAGTATCACTATTCATGCCATTCAGACTTCCTGTGACATTCGACCGTACCTGAATTGAATGCGTTGAAACCCTCGCCTCGAGAACTTTGAGCAAAGGGACTGAATCTCACAGCACATTGATTATATGCCAGATTGGGCCTAGAGCTCATGCGCCGGTGAGAACGATCGCATCTGCCCCTGCCACTTCATCGAGGATTCTACTGCGCTTCCGTGCATCTGGGAATCCCCTAGCACGATTGAGACAGACGAGTAGGAAGCACTCCAGGTTGAGTGTCAGAGCTCTAAGGCCTGCGTGGTGTGATAGCAGCAGTCAGGGATATGGTTTCGGGAAGCAACCACTGTCAGTTATCAGCCTTCTTCCTTAGACCTTCCAGAAGGAAAGTAGGCACATCACCTGAGCATGCTTGAAAACGTCTAAACACGAACAATACCTTATCTGCCTCAGCTGTGGCAATCAGTCCCGGGCATATCAGGATGATGATCTGACCATGGATCTGTAAAGTAGTCTCAAAGTCTGTAGCAGAAGCATACAGTACCTAATAGGCAAGCCCGGACGGAGAAATGAGTGGTCCAAAAGGGTCCGACACTGTTATCTACGGGGCTGGCAAGGGAATTTTTGATTGGCTACTGGGGAACATCGCGTGGAAGGACTGGTGCGGAGACTAAGTCCCAATGAGGCTTAGCGGGTTTCAAACTTTAGCAACGACGGCTTGTCCGGTGTAGGGGCCCCTCCTTTTCTGCTCCAGAAGGTGATATCGCCCTCATCAATAATCATGGACTCAATGGTTCACAAGCGATGTCGCCACCACCCCCGGCGAATGGCAGATTTGAGAATCGAGACAGCCTACCGTGAGTTGGCTCTTGGAGTTGGAAGGGCTGCTCACTATCTAGTATCCCGTCTACTTTACTTTTGTATAAGCGAAGGAATAATGAGGTAGTATTCTCTTGTCCTTGGCGGTCTTCGGTTTTCTTGGTACAGGAATCTCATCTCTGCAAACGGATATCTTAGTGGTTACGACGGTCCATTACCAATGTCATGAACTCATGATAAGTGTTTTTGTGACAGAGATGATAGATAGCAGAGCGCGCTGAGCTATCTGTCGTTATGCATAGATAAGTATGGAGTCGCACTCTGGAGACTGGAGCAAATCGGTCGTTTCGACTCCACAGAATGATGGATCCTCACCACGAGTAGCTCGAATCTTGTCGCGGCTTGCAGGAGAGAGATACCTTATGATACCAAGTTGCCCAAGAGTCCTAGCCACTGGCCAGTCCCCCATAGGCTCTCTAATCCGGAGCGGTAGTGCGGTACAGCAATTCCATGTGGAACCCTGCCAACTGGGATATTTCTGAGTCCATGACAGGGTTAAATCAAGCGAGTATCTACAAGCTGAACTCGACAAGAGGTTGTGTTGCATTGGCACGCTCTTAGATTTAATCAGATGTTATTCTTCTTGTGTGCATGGGATCATGCAATCATCCTGTTCTCGCCCTTTTCTTAGTCAATTTTGTTCTTCTCTTGGAATGACCAAAGTGAAATGGTGCTGTTATCATACAGACGGGCGGATGGTAACGGATGCTTTCTGGTTAGGTCCATAGGTTATTCTAAGTTTCTAACCAAGAAAATAGGATATCTCCAAAAATCTTGATTATTATGTATTATTATTTATTATCTGACTAGCTCGATGCAAGACACGGCTGGTCTAGTTTTGAGTTGAAGTGGCTCGTGGACCGTCGAATATTATTATTCCCGCAGCTGTCAGTTCAGTGAATTCACCAAGTTAATAATAATTCCAACTTATCAAGGATTGATGGCAAAAAGTCAATAGTCATCATAAGTGATAATCAAAATCATAAGTAATAAACTATCAAACCAAAGTCTAATCGCATCTACCCCAGCCAATTTCGCCTTTTTTAACTTCCCCAAACCTCGGGAACAGTACGCCAAAGCGTGAGCTGCCGGCCAGTAAGCCCAACTACAGAAATCCTAACTCTTGGTATCTATCTGTGTGGCGTCTGGAGGGGATCTTTTCCTTCGCTGCGAAAGCGTTCCTCATATCTTGTTGACACTAAAGAGGCAAATGATTATTGTCTCTAGGACTAGTCCACCTAACCCAGCGAGAGTCTCAGCCCATCCTTTCAATTATTTATACCGGCCCATCTGCCTCTATCTCCCTCTGCCTCTCCCTCAGACTAATTAGTCTACATTGGACCCTAGACATCTCCCACTTTATCTCCTCTTCTCTGGTACTTCTGGGTTAAGTACACCCTAGTCTTCGTCTTCCAAGACTCGTACCAATCTACTCACCTCACTTCTTTGCACTTATCCTACACATTCATGTCACAATTGTCTATGCTTCATTAACGACTATACAATCATGGAGAAAGATTCTATTGAACCAAAGGCGGAGCCTATGGTGTCCGACCCTCCCCCAATCTACGGCGAAACAGAGACTACCAAAGGAAGCATTGGTCAGCGGATATGGGACAGCTTCAAGAGGGACCCTAACGCGCATGTTACGACGCACAACACTGGATCAGATGGCAAGACCTTTGATCTCGAACACGCTGCGCAGAAGACCGCAAGCTCTCCTCTGCAGCGCAGTCTGAAGAACCGTCATCTGCAGATGATTGCCATTGGTGGTTCCATTGGTATGGACTACCTTAGCACTCGAAATTCCGCACATTGCATCGATTTTGATGATTGTTGCTAATCTAGTCTTTCCACACAGGTACTGGTCTTTTTGTCGGTTCTGGAAAAGTTTTGGCCGCTGGTGGACCGGCGTCTGTGCTGATCGCTTATGGCTTGATCGGTTGCATGCTTTACTGCACTGTGCATGCGCTGGGTGAAATGGCTGTGCTGTTCCCCGTCGCTGGTTCCTTCGCGCACTACTCAACCCGGTTTATCGATCCTGCTTGGGGTTTCGCTATGGGCTGGAACTATGCTCTCCAATGGCTGATCGTCTTGCCCCTGGAAATCGTCGCTGCGTCCATCACAGTTGATTACTGGGAGTCGAACATCTCGAATGCCGCCTGGGTCGCCATATTCTGGGCCGTCATCGTGTCTATCAACCTGTTCGGTGTCAAGGGTTACGGTGAAGCCGAGTTTGTCTTCTCGATCATCAAGGTCATCGCCGTCATTGGTTTCATGTGAGTATTCTCGCAACATTTCTGTCAAGCTGTGCACAATGTGACTAACAAAAATAGTATCCTCGGCATCATTTTGAACTGCGGTGGAGGCCCCAAGGGTGGCTACATCGGTGGAAAGTACTGGCACGATCCGGGCGCCTTCAACAATGGTTTCAAAGGCCTTTGCAGTGTCTTCGTCAATGCTGCGTTTGCTTTCGCTGGTACTGAGTTGGTCGGTCTTGCTGCGGCTGAGACTTCGAACCCTCGCAAGTCCCTTCCAACTGCCGTCAAGCAGGTTTTCTGGCGTATCTGCCTGTTCTACATCGTGTCGCTCACTCTGGTTGGCCTTCTCGTTCCCTACAACAACCCTCAGCTTCTGAACGGCAAGGCAAGCTCGGATGCCAAAGCCTCCCCGTTCGTCATTTCGATCAAGAATGCCGGAATTTCTGGTCTCGACTCTGTTATGAACGTGGTTATCATGATTGCTGTCTTGTCCGTCGGTAACTCCTCGGTTTACGGATCCTCGCGTACCCTCGCGGCTCTGGCCGAGCAGAGGCAGGCACCTCAATTCCTCGCATACATCGATCGCAAGGGACGTCCTCTTTTTGCCATTCTGGTTGCATCGGCCTTTGGCTTGCTAGGATTCCTCGCCGCATCCGACAAGCAGGATGATGCATTCACTTGGATGATGGCCATCTCAGGTCTTTCGTCCATCTTCACCTGGGGCTCTGTTTGTTTCTCCCACATTCGCTTCCGCCGTGCCTGGAAGATCCAGGGCCACAGCTTGAACGAGCTCGCTTTCGTTTCTCAGGCGGGTGTTGTCGGCTCCTGGATCGGGTTCATCTTCAATATTCTTGTGCTGATTGCCCAATTCTGGGTCGGCTTTGCACCTATCGGCTACAGCGAGAAGACTACAGGAGAGCTGGTTGAGAGCTGGTTTTCCGTCTACCTCGCCGCGCCTGTTGTTCTTCTTTTCTACTTCCCTTACAAGTTCTGGTATAAGACCTCCTTCCTACGTGCTAAAGACATGGACTTGCACACTGGTCGTCGGGAGTTGGACATCCAGCATCTGATTGAGGAGGAACGTGCTGAGCAGGCAGCTTGGCCTGTATGGAAGAAGGCTTATAAGTTCTTCTGCTAGAGACGATGTGTAGTTCATAGAAGCTCTCTTCTCTGAGACACGCGTGACGTTCCTGCGCTGGTTTTTTTTTTTTTTCATTTCTGCTTCTGTACATTCATGATGTCCCTCTATCTCGGCTTTGACAGCCTCAATTCACGACTGCATATCGGGAATTGACTTAGATATCGCAGATCAATCCACTCATCAAGAAATTAATACCTCATGGTTCATGCAAATCTAGATGTCCTGTTCAATCCGTATCACAGCCACCAGTATTACACCTCCACCGTTTTTAGACCCGTCACTGGTAGCTTGGCTATAGGTACCTAGTACTACAAGCAGTATTGTGTGAATCTCTCCAGCCCTAGATGTACCTAAGGCGACGAGGTGTCTGCCTAAGGCAATTAAGTATTGTAATGGCTTTACAGAGAAGAGAAACACTGAGGTCGACGGGCAGCTATTACCACGTACTGTAAGATTTGTATCATATCAGCCACAAGTGCTCTCCCAACGTGTTAAGCGTCGTAATCTTTCTACCTTTTAAGACAACCAACCCAAAAATAGATGGGTAGATACTCCACACAAGATGAGGTTGGCAGGAGAAAACAACGTGGAGGCTGGAGCCCAAACCGCGTAATTTTACCGTAGCTGAATTACATGACGGCAGTCCAACCTAAATGACTGGACTCTTTTCAGGATCTCGGCCAGCGAGACAAACTCATTAATCTCTGTCTTGTTGTCCACTCCATGTTGCTGTTGTCATCGCATTAAGAGGACGGATTTTGTAATTGAACTTTCTTTAACTTGATTTTCCGTCGTCAACGTTCTTTTTCCCTTTCGCCTGGCACTTACTCCTGCTAAACGCCCGCGTTGATCGATCTTTAGGCGCCCTCATAGATACTCCTCGAGCCCATGCCTGTTCGCAGCCCATTTGCTCTACTCTGGGATTTGCAAGTGCGATAAAAAGAAGCAGTTTGAATGAGGCTGGTCACTCATTCCTGATTTCGCATTTCGATTACTCCCTCCGCCCTTGGAGTAACTCAGCGTGTGGTTGGGTGAAGTTTTTGGCACGGCACAAGTCATTCTTTCCTTCGGCCGTCCGCGCGGCAATCGCTCGAATCTCCATTGAGAATTCGCAACAAGATTCCCGGGCGAGTGCTGCAGTGAACACCTTGGGAACGAAAAATGCCTGGTTTCGCGGATTCGTTTTGGACACCAGACTACGCTACCGGTCTTGGAGTGCTCTACGGGAAACTCCAACAGGGTGTCGTCGAGAACAGGCAGATTCTCACCATTGCGAGCTTGCGTGCGGATGCGGAGGAGCAGTATGGTCTCAAGCTAGGGGATATCGCGCCCAGCGTGGATCGCATGACAACAGGGTTCGCGAAAGATGACGGGGCTAGCGTGAGGAAGGTAGGTTGTTCTTCGCCCTTGCGAGAGAGGCTCACTTTCTAATCGCATGCGTTCTCAGGCGTATGAAGGTGTTCGCTCGGAAATGATCGAGGCCTCCAAAAACCATCAGAAGATTGCGTCGAACATCCGTGAGCTCGTCGTTTCCCCCTTTAGACGCTGGTGCGATCAGCATGAGGCTCGAATTCAGAATTCCCATGATGATCTTCAGGCCCGGATTAAGGAGCATACCAAGCAGGTGGAACTTACGAAGAAGCTACGGAGCCACTACTTCAACAAGTGCCGGGTGGTAGAGGATCTGGAGGAAGAAAACAAGTTGGCTTTTCAGGGCCCTGAAACCAGTCCTAAGATCAAGGCGACCCCCAAGATCGTTCTGCCGGAAGAACAGGCAGAGGAAGAGGAACTGATCGAGCTGGGAGATCGAGTTTACGCCCCTGAGGACCTCAAGAAGCTTCTGATACATATGCTTGAGCATATCAAAATTGCGGAGGTCAAAGTGCCTATTATTGGAACTTATCAGAATACATCCAACGGTGCTGATATCGTGGAGTATATCCAAAAGTACATGAATGGAACCAGCATCAGCTATGCCGAGAGAATCGGGCAAGATCTTGTCGATAGTGGTTTGCTCCGCCTGGTGGGCAATATAGGCAGCACTTTCGCCAACAGCTCCAAGATGAACTATCAATGGCGCCCAAAGGTGTTTCAAATCACCGGAATCCCTGAGAAAAAAAAGCCCCTGATGCGCGTGACCTCAATTGCGTCCAGTGAGGATGGCAGTGAATCACCGATTGCCTCCGTATCGGAGATGCTCGCGGGCTGGAATCCTCTCAACAACCCCTACCCGAACGAGACCCCAGCTGATAAGCTACGAAGGGAGGCGCGCGAAGCTGACGAACGGTACAGAGCCGCTGTACGGAAACTGGATCAGATCAGATGTAGGCTTGAAGAAGAAATTGTGGAGAATCTCCGCTTCATGGAGCAGTGTGAGCTGGATCGTCTCAAAGCGATCAAGGCCGTCGTTCTCGACTTCTCGGGTGCCATCAGCAACGTCATTCCAAACTTACAAAGCACTGTAGATCACATGATGCTCTATCAAGAGACAATTCAGCCGCTGGGAGATTTGCGCTATCTGCTGGAAAATTATCGAACGGGCGGTTTTGTGCCTAGGGTCCAAGCCTACGAGAATTATTACGGATCAGTCGAAGGTATGGTTGCATCCTGATAAGCTTATATCATGTGGATTACGGTTTCTCACTTTTATAGAACAAAATTTCGGTGTCGATCTTGAGGCTAGAGCTCGAGCTGATCGGAAGCGAGTTCCAATCCTTGTGACGACCCTACTGACGTATTTGGACAATCGTAAGCCGACAATATCCCTTCTGTCCACCCAAGTGCATCTGAACTAACCAATATCCTCAAGACTATCCCGAACTTGAAGGTGATGAGGCACGCCGTGCGATCTGGCTATATGATGTTCCTTTGGCCGCAACGCATCACCTTCGCAATGCATTGAATGACAGCAAAGCGGATTACAACGAAATCCTACAGAAATACGAGATACCCATTGTCGCGAGCGTGTTGAAATTGTACCTTCTTGAGCTACCAGGTTCGTATCAGGAATGGTTGAGGTGTCCTAGTCCATCGACCTAATTTCTTATTAGATTCCCTTGTTTCTTCGCAAGTATATGAGATTGTTAAGACTATCTATTCAACTACCGCTCATGAGACGACCGAAGACGGACGGATCAAAGTCTTGCAAAGCACGCTTGGCCAACTTCGTCTCAACAACATCGCTACGCTTGACGCCATCATGACCCATTTCACGCGACTTATAGACCTAACATCTGCCGACGAGGCATACATCTCCGCATTGGCGCAAACACTGGCTCCTTGCATCCTCCGCCCTCGTGTTGAGAGCAGCCTTACGATGAATGAACGTCATAACTACCGTCTCATGCGTGACCTCTTCGCTCACAAGGATACTATCTTCGGCGAGCTGAAGCGTCAATCGAGCGTGCTTGGATTAGGCTCAACATCCAATCGCCCACGTGCCATTAGCACAGACGAGAGCAATCGCCGTGCTGCAATGGAGGCAAGAAACCGTGCCATCGTAGACCGCAGTCGTGCCAATAGCCCAGCTCCTCCACGCAAGCATCGCCGAGACCGCTCCAGTGGTGCTTCGGAGGCTGGACGGTTTCCAATCCACGTCACTAGCCCGACCGAAAGGAGAGCAGCCACGAGGAGCAGTTTGGAAGTCCCGGCCAGCGTTGATTCTCCCACGACGGCAGAGCAATTCACAAACGTGAACATTCAGACCAACGATAGCGCCACCAATGGCATATTCAGCGATTCCCCAGCCTCTGCTGCCGCCAGTGAAAACGCCCTCTCGGAATCATCTAGTCCTCCGCCTGCAGCTGACTCTGACGGCTCTCCGACTCCTACTCCTACCCCCGGCTATGTGACAGCCCCAGGCGAGCCTGAAAAGCGCAGCTCGATTCCGCGCTCTGGTGCTATGTTCAACCGCAAGCCCGGCCTCGGCAACCGGTCCAGCTTCCCTACCGTTGCAAGCGCGGAATCAGAACCGGGCAGCAAGCGGAATAGCCTTGCTGAAAGTGAACCCAAGGGTGTGACCTTGGAGGACAAACCTATGGATGATTAGATGTTCAGGGCATCGATGTCTTCATGCTGTCAACGCTGTCATGATCAGATTGGAGCGAGGCTTGAGTTTACCGTGCAGACTAAGGTAGATCACATGAACATCGCCGCTCGAGCTTTCGGCAGGTCTTGTTAGTCGAGCTGGTGATGGCATTGCTTTCTGATTCTCTGTTTTCTTTTCCACAGTTCTCTGTATTCATGCATACAGCCCTTTGCCCCCCTTAACACATACCCCTTTCATTATGTATCTTTATCATGTCTATCCAGGTACTTTTCTGTCGTCATTCTATCCGTTATACTTTCTGTTCTTTCCCTTGAGTTCTTTCCCTTGAAACTACTTTTCAATTCGTGTTGAGCCTATCGAGAGCGATTGTGAATCTGGTTATATAGTATTTTTCTTTTTGTCAAAGCATACTCTACTCGTAGAGGTCCGCGGAGCGTCATCCTGTAAAATTATGGTTCTGATCGACTCTTTCGTTGTAATCATATATTGGTGTCTAATACAGGAGCGCCCGGCCCAAACCCCTTGAGCTATGTATGCTTGTTGTTCGATCCAACCAACAATCCCAGACGCCCATACAGATTGCTAATAACCAACGCTCAAAAATTCCGAACATAGCATATGTATTTCAGTGCCTCTAGCTCTGAAGCCGATGGTATTACAGACCTTCACCCATGAGTAATCTTCTGAGAATGCCTTCTCCCGGGCCAGCAATCTGGCTCTCGATTTCCTTCTGTGAAACAAAGCAAACAAGGCCTTGCTCATCCATTCCTTTCCTTGGAGTCATCGGCCCACAACCCGACTTTGAGGGAGTGCGTCTGATATCAGAGCCGCCAGATATTGTTCCACCTCGACCTCGGCCCTGGAACTCGCCGACGAGGCCTAGCGTCTCCAAATTACTGATGACATCCTTGAATTCAGTAGCTGTCAGGGGATGGAGGATATTGTCTTTCCGACACAATGTGCAATAAGTATCGAAGATCTGTTTAATAGTAGGGACCGACATCTTGGTTTTGGACGGTGTGCCAGGAATATCACTCTCGCGCCGTTTCCGGTCCAAAGCGAGGAGAGAGCAGATAGCCGCTTTTTGCTGTAGATTGAGCGCCTGAAGTCTTTGGACGGTTCCTTGCCCAAAGGCAGATGAAGTAACGCGAGCTACATGTCCGATGCTCGCGCGTGGTGCCGTAAGAATAGTATATGCTGTGGTGGAATTGTGCTTGGATGCCGAAGCTCTGGCCGGGGATGAGAGGTTGTTATTTTCAACCAGGATGGTTTTGGAAGGGCTGTCAACACTCGAGCTCTGCTTCTCCAGCTTTTGTAGCGTCTCTTGTTCAATGAGATCAATTGCACACTTGACAAGTTCGAACGCTTTTCGCAAGTCACCGGTCTGGGATGCAACTTTCTTTGCGCACAGCTGTATAGCTGCAGGCTGGACAAAAGGCACAAAATTCGGTTCCACATTCTGTTCAGGAGGAAGCAAAGACCGGAGGCGGTTAGTGATTACGCTCGCGATTTGACTAGCATTGTAAGGTAAGAAAGGTAGCAGGCACGGCTTCAAGTTCTTCGCCTTCAGTTGTGGCAATGAGCGATCAGTCAGATCAAGCGCATTGGCGATTCCGATGAGTAAGAGACGCGATTTGTTGTTCAGAGACCATTCAAATAAGGACTGTAGAACTCCAGCATCCGCGGTGATGAGATGGTCTATCTCATCCAAGGTGACCAAGAACAGACCATCATGTTTTTTGTCAGGAAGAAACATGGCTTTTAGCCTATCGGCATCGCTCTTCCTGAAAAGCTGGCCATCATCACCGAGATCCTCAATGAGCTTCGAGTATACGTCTCGGGGTCCTCGCATACTGGCGCAATTAATATGCGCGACCTGAACAGAGTCGAGTTCCAGCCCGTTGCATACCTCTCGGACCATAGCACTTTTGCCGGTACCTGGGGGCCCGCTGACATAAAGACAGCCGCCCTTTCTTGAGGTAATGCCTTCCTGTATAAATGAGGTCAACTTTTCACGCTCAGCGTCCCGTCCAACCAATCGACCGGAAGTCGCCCCTCGCGCAAATAGCTGCCTAGCAGTCGTATAAATAGTTTGAGAAGTTGTTGGGCTCGATGTCTGGCGAGGTGTGCGCGGGGTCATCAACTTGCCACCAACCTGCACTCTGTGCTTCGGGGTGACTGGGGGCGATTCGAGGGCGTCTCGGTATCTAGACTTTGAAGGGGTCTTGAACTCGATGGGGTTTGCATTTTCATCTGCTGTTGTCAGCGTGAACTCATCATAAATCCGCTTTGTAAGCCTACCATTGACCACTTCTGAAGTCCGAGGTTCGGAACTGATCTTCGAGGGAGACACGGTCTTAGTGACGCGTACAACATGCTTGATCTTGTCGGTCTCGACAAGCGTGATCTTGATGCTAGAGTCATTTTCTTGGTTCGAGTAAGTGCTATTTCTTGTTCGTGATCGGAGTTGGCGCGTTGAGGATGCAGAAGGCTCGTTGACTTCCTGGAGGATGCGAGGTGGTTGCGTACGGCGCCTGCTGGAACTACGCACCGGCAATGTCGATGCTGATATCAAGAGTGTTAGTACATGAGATCTAACTTTTCAGAGGATGCAGCGCAAACAGGGTGGTTATCTGCCTATCGTACCTTCTGTCTCAACGGCACCTCGTTGGCGCTTGCCTAGGACCGAGACGGCGGCCATGACCAGGTGTTCTCGCAGATATCTTGTATTTTCGGAAAGAGCTAGATTAAAAGAGAGATGATGAAGTAAGTGCGAGGCAATGATAGATATACGCTTGCCATGTGCCTGCAGCTATGTATTCACATTTCACAGCGCCTTGGAAGGGTTACGGTAGCATCATCCCAAAAGAGGCATGATTCCTTTTCTCCGCGACACCTTTCACGCGTCTGCTACCGATACCGCGTCGCGCGTCTAGGCGCCCTTGAAGAGGCATATTAGCCGGGTCTCACGTGAGACATGCCCGTCAACCGGGTGAACAGATGCGGCAACTTGGCCGGAAATTAAGATACGAACCATACCGTCACTTTACACCACGAACGGTAAGGTAACCCAAGAATATCTTACGCCAACGGAGAATCAGATCGCCCGCGGCCACGGGCAAGTGCGTCACTGTTGAGTGGATGATCGAAGACGGAGAAGTACTCAATACTTGAGACTTTAGAGGTATCATTCCTCCCAAACTAGTTCTCTTCACGTCAGCGTTTTTTCCTTTCTTTCAAGCACTCTTCGCCGAACCAGAGTCGACTGCATATATTCATTTTCTCTTCAGTAATTCCAAGAGACGCCCGTCGCATCTCCGAGCCGTGCTCACCATTGATCTTGAAGTCTACAGTTTGCAACTGTTTGCATCACTTTGCCTTTCAACGGAGAATCATCACCCATTGTCCTGCACCGGAGACTGAAATCGCTCACATCGCCCTTCTTCCCTTCCTTGCCTCTAATATCTCCAGTTCCACTTTTCCATCATGGAAAGCGATGTGGTTGCTCAGTTCACAGAGATCACCGGCTCGAACCCTTCGCTGGCGACTCAGTATTTACAGCTGGCAGACTTCAATATTGAGCAGGCCATGCAACTCTATTTTGAGAATGGGGGGGCGCCTTTGACTGAGGAGCCGGTTTCATCAGCCACCGGGCCTAGGCCTCCACGCACTGCTGGATACGAGGATAATTCCGGTATCGTACACATTGATTCCGATGATGATATTTCCATCGACGAAGCACGTTCTGCGGCTCGACCACAGCAGCCACAAGGGTCGATGTTTGAGGATGATGAAGCTATGGCCCGTCGTTTACAAGAAGAAATGTACCGTGACGGAAGAGACAGTTCTGATGGTGTGAGAGCTCCTATGGCCCGCACGACGGAAACGCTCGTAGGACCGGAGGCGGACTTTGACGACGGTGACATGCATGCGAGTATTTTGGGCCAGTTGCGTGCGCGCCAGCAAAGAAGCAGTCAGTTCTCCTACAAATACTCATTTATTCCTAGCGCCGCTGTCTTCAGCAGCTTTCTAACTTGGTTATCTGCACTCTAGGTCGACCTGGTATATTCAATCAAAGGGACACTGCAGCAATTTGGACAGGTGATGATGAGGGCTCGCATCGCGAAAGACTTGCAGCGGCAACAGGCGGAGCATCTGAGGCTTCCAGCAAACAAAACATGCTAGCAGAGATGTACCGGCCCCCATTTGATCTCATGTCGCGGTTGCCTTGGGATCTTGCACGGCAGGAGGGTCGTGAAAATGAGAAGTGGTTGCTCGTCAACATACAGGATCAGTCCATATTCGACTGCCAAGTATTGAACAGAGACTTGTGGAAAGATCCCAGTGTCAAGGAAACCGTCAAAGAACATTTCATATTTTTGCAGTATTCTAAGGATGATTCACGTGCGACACCTTATCTGCAATACTATTTCCAAGCGAGCGATGTCTCTGAGAACTACCCGCATATAGCCATCGTTGATCCTCGGACAGGCGAGCAAATGAAAGTTTGGTCCGGGCCACCTGTGGTCAAGCCTGCGGAATTTCTCATGCAGCTTCATGAATTCCTTGACCGTTACAGTCTCAAGCATAACGTGCGAAATCCAGTGGCGAAGCGAAAACCCGAAAAGAAGGAGAAGAGCATCGACACGATGACCGAGGAAGAAATGCTCGAGATGGCAATGAGAAATAGCTTGGGAGACGGGGTAGCACAGACTCAGAGAGTGGAGGATCCGGACGATTTGACCCGCAGTACTGAAGACGTCAAGGGCAAAGGCAAGGTCGCTCGTACTGAAGATGTCATTATGGGCGAGGACGATCTAGCTGAGGAGGCACTGGAAGAACCATCATCACTGTTCTCGTCCATTCCGGACAACCGGCCACATACTGAGCCACCAGCCGATCCTGCCACTACTACCCGTATTCAGTTTCGCCATCCGTCCGGAAGGGTCATTCGTCGCTTTGCTCTGGCTGATCCCGTCAGAAGGATTTACGAATGGCTCAAAGCTGACCCCCCCTTGCCGGAAAAGGCAGGCGTTGAGTTTGAGCTCAATTCGATGGGCCGCAATCTAATCGACTCACTCGACTTGAGCATTGAGGAGGCAGGCCTCAAGAACGGAACTGTCATGATAGGATACCTGGAAGACCTATAGACGCGAAATCGATCCATCGCATACCACAACTCTCAATTTAGAGGCGTTGCGACGGGGATTTGGCCATTTGAGCAGGTGATAGAAATACTTCGCCTTCTTCTTTTCTATGCTTGCTTCTACATGGGCATATTACAAACAAGTTATCTCTGTCTCATGCTGACTGGATTTGTCCATTCTGCTATGATCATGATCTTATCAGAACCCATGTTACATGTTCCCTTGACTTGGTTAACTGACCTTACCTACTCAAGGACAGTGACATGTGGCTTTGACGACTGCATCTTTAATATTGAGGTCACTATAGATTTGTGACCCACCCTCTTGATAGGAATGAAACTTGATCTCAGTGATGAACGCGTTCTGCCTTGTAGTCTGAGCTCCATTCACCTTTGTATGATCGTTATCTGATATCAATGCAGACACTCATAAGTTCACCGCCTAACCAATCGGTCCAAGACCAGTGCGGAGATACACCTCACCGCCTGGCAAAATCACCCCCGCGCTGCCCCAATCAACGGACTGTTTCTCTGTTGTTGTCTTGTTGTTGTTGTCGCCAGAGACGCAAGGGAAACCCACTTTCACTTAATCAAAACTAAGCCGTCTTCAGGGTCTGGCTCAGCTTCTCTGTCCTATGTGATATCCTGAATCTAGGACTAGCGGGAAGCAAGGTTTCAAGGCAGTCAACCTTTGCAGGTGCCTGTCTATAGCCCCTCGAAGCACTCAGCTGGTTAGAAACCGCAGAAGGGACAAGGGATCTCATTGAGAGCCAAGAAAATCCTTGATCTAGTAATGTGATCAGGCTTGATAGGGACAACCATGTTGCTAACAACGCTGACAGTGAAATTCCTTTGGTTGATATTAACGATTCCTCCAATGTTACGGCTGCTCCCCTCGATTCGCAAATCACGCACCTAGCCTGTTCGAGGCGATTGGTATGTAATTGACTCGGGGTCAATGATGTATCTCCCCAGGCTTCCCGTGGTGAAAGAGGCCCTTGATACAGACACTCTCGTTCGGCCCGCGATTGATTAACACTTGTTTTGTGCACTGGCTGATCGTTGTTCATCTGTTACAGAGCCTCTCCAAGAGCTTGTATTCTCCTTGTGATTGGCTGCTCATAGTTCTGCGAAGATGGAAGGCATGGTCGATCCTGAGACCATTTACATGAGGCAGAACTGTATTGGTGCGTATCAGTCCCTAGTATATTGGGTTTCATTGATCGAGAGCCGACTTTGCCAACGTTAATGTTCTCGTAGGTGGTGGAAGCTTTGGACGAGTTTACAAAGGGTATGCTGCCGCGCCCTTTTTTCTACCTGTTCATTCCGAAGTAGCTGACCAGGTTCGTCTTCTCGCAATTAAGCGTCGATAAACGTACCGGCACCTCTGTCGCTATCAAGATCATTGATGTCGAAAATGCTGAAGACGAAGTCGAAGATATCATCCAGGAAATCGCCATCTTGTCTGAACTAGATTCTCCATATGTCACGAAGTATCATGGCTCTTTTCTCAAGGGCTCTCATCTATGGATTGTCATGGAATTCTGTTCGGGGGGTAGTTGCTGCGATCTTCTTCGCCCTGGGCCCATTCCGGAGGACTATATCATGATAATCATGCGAGAGTTGCTTCGTGGCCTGGATTATCTGCATAGTGATAAGAAATTGCATCGCGACGTGAAAGGTACATTGCGATCTTCAATTGAGACTCATTTTGGAAGCTGACAATTTGAACAGCGGCAAATATTCTTCTCACTTCCAACGGGCAGGTGAAGCTCGCGGATTTTGGTGTTTCTAGTCAGCTCTCAGCAACTATGACAAAGAAGAACACCTTCGTGGGGACCCCATTCTGGATGGCCCCAGAGGTCATCAAACAGTCAGGGTATGATTATAAAGCTGACATCTGGTCTCTGGGGATCACAGCCATAGAGTTGGCACAGGGGGAACCACCTTATTCCGATATCCATCCAATGAAGGTCTTGTTCTTGATTCCTAAGAACCCTCCTCCCACACTTCAGGGGCCTTTTAGCAAAACGTTCAAGAACTTTGTCGAGCTCTGTTTGCGCCGTGACCCAAGGGAAAGGCCATCGGCCAAGGAGCTACTCGAGCACCCATTTGTCAAGAGAGCAAGGCGAACGACTTATCTGACAGAATTGATCGAGCGCTATGAAGGATGGCAGATCCGTAATGGCGCTCAAAATGGCGGCCTTGATGAGGAGTACGTACAAGATCTCCCGTCGGATGACAAAGATCGCGAACATGAGGAAGACCTGTGGGACTTTGGCACTGTGCGCCCTGTAGGACGCACAACAGCTCGAAACCCGATGAAGGAAGCCGATACAAACACGAGGAACAACAACACCATGGGCTGGAATTTTCGAAACATGCCTCACGAGGAGGTCATGAAATCAAGCCGTCCTCAACCCGAGTCACCGAAGAAAAGAAGCTCGTTCGTTGTAGCTAGTGCATCCCCCACAAAGGTTCCGCTGCCACCGTCGCCTGTTAAACATCCAGTTTCAGAAGTCAGCCCACCTCAAACACCTACGCGTTCTCAGAGGCCTGTTGCTGGGCAACCTACGGAGAGTCCTAGCACAAGCGAGTACAACAGAGCTCTACAACAATCTTTAGCGCAGGACTCTGTGTTTCTCCAACTCAATCTCTCCCCCAGCAGCTCTTCGGGTCCATCGAAAAACAGACGCGTCGTTCCAACTCCAACTGCCGACGCAACACTCTATCCCTCGCAAGGTTCGACTCAAATCTCCTCATCTCGCACCGAGCAAAAGCCTACTGCAGCAGAAGTTCAATTTCAACCCCATACTCATTTACCTTCGCATTCACGTCCTCCACCGGCCCCTAGGCATTTATCGCCCTATCCACAACAAGAGAGAGACACGCCGCGCGACAGGGGCAGTCCCGAAATGTCCGTTCGTCGTTTCGCCCCCAAGAACATAAGCCGCCATATCGAGGAGACGGAGCCAGTGTCAACCAATGCGCCTGAACCTCAGACGGTTACGCCCCTACTCAATGTCATCGTTCCTGCCCTCAGATTCGCTGTGCGTCGTCGCAGGGAACAGGTAGATCTGATCTCTCGTCAGGCTATGGCACACAGTGGCGAGAATCCAGACAAACTAGCTGAAATCAAGGCTGCCCGCCAATACGTACAGTTCAAGATTGAAAGCCTTGTCGACGATTTAGTTCACTCGTTCGCTCGGATAGATAAGTGGGACAATGAGTCGCCGGTCGGAATGGGTTCGGGCGTGGTTTCGTTCCTTGAGGGTTTCCTCGAGGAGATTCTCGTCCGCATTGAGGTTCCCACTGACGATGAAAATGATGACGAAGGATGTTATCCATCTAAACCAGTCGAATCTGAGGCACGCCATGCTAAGAACGCACCTAAGCCCTAACCACCCTCACACTCAACACATGATTCCATCCGACTTGCTCAATGCATTGCTCCTGAAGGCCCTCAAGTCGGCATGTTGATTGTGCTTCTATTTTCTTTTGCCACTGAATCGAGTTTTGAGTGTTTCTCGGGCCCGGCTTTCAGGCGTCGCTCAAGGAGTTGCAGGACTTCTACTTGAGAGGTGCGCAAAGCTTGACTTGCTTGTCAAGCCTTTGTTACTATTATTTTGTTTGGCTCTTCTTTACGACACGTGCGAAACCATCCAACTGTTCCTTTAGGTTACAAATTTGTCTGTTTGTCTGTTTCCCTTATCATTCCATGTTGGATTCTAGGCTGGTTCCTTTGAATCTATGTCCGAGAGGTCTCCCTGAATCGATTTTCGATACCTTGGGGTCTGTGTCCGCGGATTCGCGAAGATGAGTGGAGATAAGCCTATGGTACAAGTGAGGATGTACAGGAAGGTGTCCATGTCAAGCAAATCAGTAATGATTCATGAAACAAAACCATTCTGTGCTACTTTTCCTTCTGCTTCAAGGCAGCTGGGTGTGAAATAATCTTTTGTAGAGCGAGACACGGTACCAGCGCTATATTGCACTTCAGGCCCTAGTCATTATGAAAAAGTAAATGGTCCCTGAAGAAGACCTTCGAAATGGAACTAACAGAGTTGCGAGCATGGACATGTGTTCAATATAATGAACACGTGTCTCTCACTTTGAACGGGGTTGATTGTCATCCTGGACGGATGTGCAGCTTGAGCATTACAACTGTATAGAGCGGAAGATTTCTGCTCGCAGTCATCGCATCGAACCAAGATTGATTAGTTCCTGCTGAGGGTAGACCGGACATTATGGCTGGCGATATACTTCTTGTGGCCGCAACAGGTCAGAGCTGAAGGAGCACTTGAGCCCGCGCCTGATTATCTGGAGCTGACATTCCTTGGTCTGACATGATGAAGTTCAAAGCAGAGGTTGTCCACGTATTCTAGGTACGGCTGCGCGCTTGAGGAAAGTATTTCCTCCAGGCAGCAGGAAGATCTCCTATTGCTTCCTCTAAACTTGACTATGTATTGTGCCCCTGATCGGCCAGTGCCAGCGTGAGTTATGTGCGTAAGGATCTTGAGCCTGAATCGCTAACCAGCAGGTTTTCTTCATTTCTGGGCAGGGCATTCTTTTCCAAGCCACAACTTCCTTGTCCGCTGTTCCTGACACAAATCAGCTAGCGTTTTCTGACTCTGACAAGTTCGTCCCCTTTAAGAAAGGCTGCCAGAGGCTCTCCATCTCCGTCCATATAGTCGTTGATGAACCACGGAGTCGAGACACTGCTTTTCAGCACTTCGACAGGAACCGGGTCATGAGAACTTCGACTGACTGTCTGGCCAAATTCTATCCGCCGGGACGAAAAAGCCAGTCCGTCTCGGGGGTTGGAATCAGATAATTGGTGATGTTGAACTCATTGGTATTGGTATGTGTATTGTCAACGGCAGAGTTTGTGGGACCGTTCCCGGTGAGGCCATGGATTGACATCGGATTGTTGACAGGCTCATTCATATCCAGATTTGTCATGTCTTGAGCTCGTGTAGGAGGGACACGGGGCACATTGAAGAAGCCGAAAACGTCGAGATACTCGAGCTCATTTGGCGCAAGATTTCGCGACGGCATCGGCACTGTTGGCGCTGCTAATTGGCTACCCACTGGGGATGAGCGCGGCTGTCGTGAGATGAGGAAGTCAAGGTCAAACGCGCAGCGACGCATGTCTGCGAGGATCTTCACACTGGATGGTGTAGATCGATCGCCATCTGTCGCTCCAGATTGCTGATATTCGCCGTATTCGTCAAGGACACGCTGCAAGATGGTACTATAGCGTTCTGCAACCTTCCAGTATTTACCCATCTGGGCAAGCGTGTCGACGAAGAATATTATATCGGGGCTCACGGTGTGAGCGATGGTTGAGCCGTGTACGAGCAACAGACGAGCACAGACCCACAGAGTGAAGGCAAAAGGGGGGCCGAATTTGTCGAGCATATTGTTGTCCACCACGAAACGAGTCACTGAAAGGATATTATCAACAGCCAGCAAGCAGCGTTGGCTGGCACTATACGATGGTGTAAATATTGGAGACCTCGTGGTCGGATAGGCGGCGGATGAATGGAGGCGGATCACAGCTCTGTCTCCGGCATCAATAATCTGGATAAGGAAATAGGATGATGAACAAGATGCCTTACGTTTGAAATGTGGAATGAAGTTGCACCCAGTCGCAGTGAAGACTTTTGCTGTGCTTCGATCCATTGAATAGTCGCGAGGAGTTCTCATAGGCATATTCAGGGGGAAGGTTGAACTCCCAAGAGGTCAACTCATTGTCCAACTTGCGATACATTGTTTGCCATTCCTCAACGTCGGATAGAGATCCAATATCCACTGGTCTCTTCAAGAAGAGATGTATGCGTGAAAGAATGCCAAGAACCTCCACATATAAGCCGAACGAACCAACATTCTCTGCCCGACTGAGATAATCAGGACGCTCACTCGTGTGTTGGAACCATCTCGTCTCTACCGGCTCGTTTCTGGTGAAGTATTCGTCTTTGCATGGTAATTTGCGGTCAATGTCCTTGTCATCCAAAGCAAAGTCGAAGGCCGTTGCAATGGTGGAATATCGATCTAAAAGGTACACCATCCAGAACAATCTACGCCTGCTTTCATCCTCAATCCAGGAATTGGGCTCCGGTAGAGTGACGGCTCTTAAGGTGTAGATGGATGGATAAACAGGGGCGATGAGAGAAGACTTGGACTCAACAGCTAATCCCAGCTGGACAACCGACCGTGTGATAAGAGCAAGCAATTTCCAGCCCGGTGGACCATTAGACGATCCCACCAGGTCCAGAGCTAATATCACCAACGCCTGGAGGGCTTTCACCGATGAGTTTTCGAGGCCGTACAAGAGGACCTTCTGTTTCGAAGAGTCATGGTACCGCTTGCGGTTTTGCTCATTCAGGCGAGGGTCGCTCGAGAACCGCAGAGTCGTCGCGACTATGGCATAAAGAACCATACGGTCGGCTTCTTCGAGAGGAGAAGGTCCAAAGAAAGTGTCTAAAGTTGTCCTCCGATGAAGAATAGGACACCAGGTATTGATATGTTCGAAGTACAAGTCCACCAGTGCGTACAAGAGGTCATACGGTGGCAGATCGAGTTCTGGATCAGCGAGAGAGTGTTCTTGATTAGAAAATAGGTTGACTGGCACCTTTAATGAAGACTCGTTTCCGGTATAGTCGTTATGTGGATTACTGCCCGATATTGAGGAGAGTGGGCCCGCTGAAGAGATGCCATTTGGGACATGGCTCTGCATCGCGTTCCTGACCGACGTATCTGAAGGGCTGGTGATTGAGACATCATTGTGGCGAGCTGACATAGGGACAGTCGATGTCTCTTGAAAATAGAGCGCGTTACGAGGGCTTGGTCCGTGAGCCGCAGAAGGTTCTGACGGGGAACTATACGAATGTGGCCCAGGTTGTGAGAGGTCATGACTCATACTCATGCGATGCTGGCTTTGAATGATATGTGTCTCAATGAGCCGGGCCTGCGTCTGAATGACCTGCTCCAGTCGATCTGTCCATCTTCGTAAGCGCGATGAGTAGAGGTTGAAGAGGAGAGGGCTCATGAGCATACCAAGCCGCTGCTCCAATTCTTTTCCGTATCCAGCCCGAAGACCAGGCTTCTTTCGTTCCTTGTACTCACATAGCTGGCCATTGCGCGCACACCATCCACAGCTTGGTTGGGCTCGGTCTACAACTGTGAGTCATATGTCCAAAAAGGACCAAACCCCAGGGCAGCAGATACTCACCACATTTGACTTTACGCTGCTTGCAGAGTTCGCATCTATAATCGGGATCGAGATGTTTGAATCAGCGGTTGCACAAGAATTTTGAAAACATTGGGAAGGGAAGCAACATACGACACAGTGAGCGGGCGTTTCCGTTTCAGACCTCGGGCTGCATTCGAGTCATTTGGCGCGACGCGATCATTATCACTATCGCCAACAGACCATGAATCATCAGCACTTTGCTCTTCCCTATTCTGATCGCCTGGAAGCCGTGCTGGTGGAGGAGGAGGTGGTGGTGGAGTCTGCTGCACAGAAGGTATAGCAGTGTTCGGCATTGTGTTGTAGCGAGTTTCGGGGTTATGGAAAGCTTCCATAAGCAACAACAGCACTATCAGCAGCAAGAAGACATGATCATCACAGCAGTGCAACAAGACGGTATGCAGGGTAATGGGTCCAGCCGAAAAAGCAGGATAATTCGGGTATCAACGAGGATCTGCCGAAATCGAGGACAGAGAAAGGAGGGAAATGGAATAATGAGAAAGGATCATGCTTGGGGAATGCATCGGGAACAATCACAAGAGGCCAATGAAATCGTCCTCGGCAGTGCCTGAGGCAACAACTTCTCACCCCGCAAAATAATTAGTACCTTACCTACTAGGTACTATCAATAAGGAAGCAAAAGACTTGGCACCACCGCGTAAAAGGACTAAAATCTCCACTAATAACATGACCACGAGACCGGTACGAGCTGGCCTACTTGGATCCCTTGCAGCTAGACTATCTAGGACTAGCAAGTACCTGCAACTCCGGGAAAGGGAAGAGATCTTAGCACTGAAACAGAATGGCAATAGGCAACCCCAAAGCGAAAGGGGACGGACAGTCCGGCCGATACACTGGTCACTGGCCAATCACTTGTGTTGGTCTCGGGCAAGCAATGCCCCGAGGTGAGCAGATGTCCGAGTATTGATTGTCATTGCCCCCTCGACACATTGTCGAGATGGGCGCTCTCAAATATGACCGGTTTTCCACTCACCATCAAGCTAGATCCTTGAGTCCCTATCTTCCCGTTCGCGACTTGTCCAACTTCACCCTAGCTCACCATGACTCTCAAATCGACCTTCCCCCGCATTAAAGAAGTCCGGACTTTCATCACCCATGGAGTCGGATCTGGTGGAGATTATCACAATGTGAGTATTTTGTTCAAAGACTGTATTTTTACGCGCTTCTGGTTTCTTCGAGTGGAGAAGCGTGACGGCTGGGACGAAATGCATTGGCTAAATGTACCTCCTCGTCATGACTTAGGTCAAAGGCGGTCACTGGTTGATCGACAGTGACATCTCCACTCCCATGACAAAATGGGCTCAGTATCGCGGCTCCCGGACATCGTGGGGTATTAACGTCTTGGGATCTTTCTGCGTTGAAATTGAAGCTACCGATGGTACCAAGGGTTTCGCCACTGGATTTGGTGGCCCTCCAGCCTGCTGGTTGGTACATCAGCACTTCGAACGTTTCCTGATCGGCGCTGGTAAGTCACTCTGTTTTCGCCCCAAGAAGATTAATTACAGGCGGTTCAACAAGCAGAGAAAGAGGGAACCTAGACAGAAGGAATGAGTTGGCTGACTCTGATGTCTAAACGATAGACCCTCGCGACACAAACGATCTGTTCGAGAGAATGTACCGAGCCTCTATGTTCTACGGCAGAAAGGGCCTTCCGGTCGCCGTTATCTCCGTCATTGATTTGGCTCTCTGGGATCTCTTGGGCAAGATTCGCAATGAGCCAGTTTACAAGCTCATCGGTGGTGCTACCCGTACGCGATTGCACTTCTACTGCACCGGTCCTCAACCTGCAGCAGCCAAGGCAGCGGGTTTCATTGGCGCAAAGGTGGCCCTGCCTCATGGCCCTGATGAGGGCACGGAAGGCTTGCTTAAGAACGTAGAGTACCTCCGCAAGCAGCGTGAGAGCGTCGGTCCTGATTTCCCCCTGCGCGTGGACTGCTACATGTCCTTGAACGTTCCATACACGATTGAGCTCGTCAAGCGGTGTGAAGCGGAAGGAATCAACATCGATTGGTGGGAGGAGTGTCTCAGTCCCGATGACTTTGATGGCCATGCCCTCCTCAAGCGGGCTCACCCCACCGTCAAATTCACTACGGGTGAGCACGAATACTCTCGATACGGTTTCCGCAAACTTGTTGAGGGTCGCAACCTTGACATTCTCCAGCCCGATGTGATGTGGGTTGGTGGCATGACAGAGCTGCTCAAGGTCTCGGCAATGGCTGCGGCATACGATATCCCTGTTGTGCCTCACGCATCAGGACCCTACTCGTATCACTTTGTTGTCTCTCAGACCAACTCGCCCTTCCAGGAATACCTGGCAAACTCTCCCGATGGAATGACCGTCGAGCCAGTGTTTGGCAACCTCTTCCTGAACGAGCCCATCCCAACTCAGGGTTACCTCGACGTTTCGATCCTGGATAAGCCAGGTTTCGGTCTGGAACTGAACCCTGCAGCGCCACTGGTTTCTGCCGCCACTATCCTTACGCCCGCCCCTCAGAAGAGCCTTACATTGCCCGCAGAGGACGAAAAGTTGACCAACGGCGCTGCTCACTAGATTTACATTTCGTCCAGATATCCACTTGGAATTTTACGCTTTTGACGAAGATTCTTCTGTTCAACCATTTACTGCACACTGTCTATTGCTGAATTATGTACAAATGAGATTAATTTGCATTATTTTGCTTGATAGAGTGCTCGGAATTCTGTCAATGCACTACCATGTCTCAGACTGATTATTTCACACCTAGGTAAAAATCAATCAGCCTAATTTTTGTGAACATCAACCTATTTTCAAGAAAAACTAGTTCAAACCAGTAGTCATGCAGCACAAGTGCCTCTCTACTACCTTACCGTACTTCCCGCACATACGTACCCCCCCCTTCTCCCCCGCTCGGCGTTTCCTCCGATCCCACGGAGTAGTGTGGGGAAGTGGCATGTGGGCATCGGGGTATCAATAGCACGAAACCCGAAGCAAAACTCCACCAATTGCCGCTATCGCTCTCTTATCACCAACCCCTCGGTGGGGTCCCAGGAGTCCTCATGCGAGGAAAAAATCACGATCAAAACAGGAGATTCAACCATTAGATCCTTGTGTACTGCTTGCTGCTCGTTGTTTTCTTCCTTCAATTGCGTTGTTTCGAGAAGAACTCTGAAGTGCGGTAGACATATGTCGATCAGTTGCTGCGCAGAGAATACAGAAAACAGATCGTGTTGCGATGCCTCTTCCTCAGCTATTAGTTGGAAAGGTTGCTGCCATTACTGGCGGATTGACGGGTATTGGTAGGGTATGTTTCCTGGAAACATGTATTTGCGACGTTTGCGACTCGACTAACTTGTTCACCAGGCGATTGCGATCGAGTACCTCCGTCATGGCGCAAAGGTAGCAGTTAATCATCTCGGACGCCCAGATGAAGAGCCGTTACTACAGGCCATGCGTAAAGACGTTGCTGAAATTACTGGAAGCGAGGAGGGACGATTCATCACAGTAGCTGGAGACGTCTCACAGCCCGAGACGGGTCGGGACTTTGTCGCGAAGACCGTCGAGGCTTTTGGACGGCTAGATGTTTTTGTGAGCAATGCGGGAGTTTGCAAGTTTGAGGAGTTCCTGGAGTAAGTCGCTTTATACTTCTTAGCTTTTCGAGCTTCAAGCCGTCCGTACAGCTGCTGACGGTCCTGTCTTGCAGGGTTGACCCTCCACTTCTCGGTCACACGGTGAACACGAATCTCTGCGGAGCCTTCTACGCAACTCAAGCGGCAGCACGACAGATGGCTCTGGCTCAATCACCACCTGGTGGCTCGATTATCGGGATCAGCTCCATCTCCGCGCTTGTCGGGGGAGGACAGCAGACACACTATACCCCTACCAAGGCTGGAGTGCTCAGCCTGATGCAATCGACTGCTGTAGCCCTAGGAAAGTACGGAATCCGATGCAACGCCTTACTCCCAGGAACTATCCGGACACAGTTGAACGATGAGGACATGAGCGATCCAGTCAAGCGGACGTATATGGAGGGGAGAATCCCATTGGGGCGGTTGGGTCAGCCTCCTGATCTGGCTGGCCCAGCAGTGTTCTTGGCGTGCGATGAGTTGAGTGGCTATGTGGTGAGTGGCATGATCTATTTTTCTGGCTCTGGCTTCGGGGGGACCGCTGTTGACAAATGAACAGACTGGCGCACAGCTTCTCGTGGATGGAGGATTGTTTGTGAACCTGCAGTGATTATCCCGAGGTTTTGTCGTGACGATGGTTATGCAGTTGAGCGCGTTCTACATGACATTGCTGATAAGGGCGTAAATATGTATATAAATATTTGTTGCAGATTGCATATTCAGATCTTAATACCATACGCTTTCACTGCGACCTCTCCCCAGACCCCTTTCTTCTGTTCTTCAGTCAATCCTCGTCTCTCAAGGACATCCTCTATAACTCTCTTCCAGCGACTCCAGGAGACCTCATTTCCACCTCCACCTATATTGCAAACAGGCCAGTCCGATCCAAACATCACCCGCTCTGGACCAAAAACCTCGAAGACAACGTCTGTCCATGGTTGCAATCTATCAACTAGGGACGCGACGTCTGGATCACAAGTCGAGGCAAGCGGAGGTAACTCTGAGAAGCCACCGGAGAGCTTCATGTGAGTTGCAGGATATTGAGCCATGGCGCTGACCAGGGACTTCCATTCAAGAAACTCGGGATGAGAAGTTAGAGACTCGGGAGTAGAATAGGGCAGACGAAGATTCGGTTTACAGAGATGGTCTTGCGTGATGCTTCGGTCAGTACACCTGCATGTCAATCAGTTATTGGCCTGAACACAACATACTAATAATCACTGTCACTGCGGCGCCTCCATCGTCCGCCCCCTTGTAGATTCTTTCCATCATCTCGACCGCTTCTCTAAGTTGCCAAAGACCGCCTTGCCGTGCATCCACCCCAAGGTCGAAGGTCAGCCCTCTGCTACCGAGATACTTGAGTCCGTCAATGAAGCCCTGACCGAGCATGACACCCGACGGTTTATCTTGAACAAGATATCGCACTCCGCATACTATCCTCCAGACCTCCTCCATTCGGGTCCTCTCCTTAACGAGGGAAAGATACTTTTCGAGCGCGGCGGGGCCCGCCGGCACGGGAGCCCAGGGAACAATTCCTAAGCATAGATGTCTATCGACATCTCTATGTCCCTCACCTGCGATCGGTTCTCCCAAAGCAATGCGAGTCAGCAGAGAGACTTCATCCAGAGCGTGGGACCAGCCAGCGCCCGACTCTTCGACCGTCGAGATGCGGTCTGTCTCGAGAAAAATGAAGCCGCGCAGGTAAGTGTCTTGTGCTGAGTCCGGAGAGGTAAGTGTTGCTGCTGCTGCCGCACGATATTCGTCGACAGAGTGCTGCGATCCAAGTGGGTTGTTGGGTCCATGCCATGCCAGAGTTGGGAGATGCGATTCGGGGAATAGATGGATGTGAGAGTCGACAATTGGGATAGGCATTGCGTTGTTCTTGACGCTTCTCTCCAGTAGTTACGGAGAGGCTATGATTCGATCTGCGACTTGTCGCCTGGGCTGTATCTGGGCTGGTCTGAATGCGGGGTAGGTTGCTTCAGCCGTTACCAAGTACCAAGAGGCATAAGCAACAGAGAAGTTCGATAAGATGATGATCCAGATGAGGTTTCTTGAAGACCGTCATCGAGACCTGTACTTTGTTCTTTAGCCTGAAATAACACGCGATCGGCGGCCATTATGCCGAGAGCGCCACTTGGTTCCATCCAGTTAACAGTGGGCGAGCTATGATTAAGCGAGTACCTTTGAGACATTTGGATGGGGGATATATACTTGGTCCTCGCCGAGCTTCAGTCATACCATGACTTTTTAAAAAGGATCCGTTCCACCATGGTCAGGGTAGGTAATCTA
Organism: Aspergillus thermomutatus; assembly: GCF_002237265.1. Lineage (NCBI taxonomy): Eukaryota > Fungi > Ascomycota > Eurotiomycetes > Eurotiales > Aspergillaceae > Aspergillus > Aspergillus thermomutatus. Next base: position 110,423 of record NW_020798051.1, read on the forward strand.
TGCGAACCCCGCTTCGGCCTTCAAAGTCCTTCACCCCTCCCCTCCGTCCGTTCCCATCACACGCCTCACATAAAAACGAAGCAAAACATCAAACTACACTTGTGCATCTTGAAGCTAAGCTGCGGAGGTACAACCGAGGTCGTCCGCTTGACCCTAGGTTATTGCGGTCGTTCCTCGTACGAGCATGCAACAATGGCAGCCTGGAGCAAGCCATACCCCTCATGCTGCCCCCTTTATACTCTGCTGATTGGAAGCTGAAAAATAACGAATGCTAATGCATCACGCCTAGACTTTTGTGCCTTGCCCAAAATAAAGCAGCATACAATATTCGAGCTGTCTCACCCGAAATGCCTAGGCCTGCAGAGCTTGCTGTTGGACAAAGCGTCGTTGTTTGGTTCTCCCCGCGGCAACTCCCCCGCTCCACCTCTTTACTCCTCTTTTCCCTCCGGTGGTAACGAATAGTCTACCGCTGCGGGTAGCACAGACTTGGCAATGGAGATCGAAGTGAGGCGAGTAGATAAAGAGGGGTCTGAAGATCGATTGTGCTCGTGGAAACGTTTGGATCACTCAAATTGCCATCTACGCTTCTCCGCGACTATTTCTTCTTTTCGCCCTTCCGTCAACATAGCACGTATACCATCAGGATTGTAACGCATAAGCTCATATTGTCGAGATGGCTGCCCCAGAGATTCCAAAGAAGCAAAAGGCGGTCGTCTATGACCAGCCTGGCACTGTGTCAACCAAGATTGAGGAGATTGATGTTCCGGAACCTGGTGCAGGTGAAGTCCTTATCAATCTGTATGTCTCGCACTCGGAGTATTTCTCCTTTGGTAGGAGATGCTCTGTTATGCTTGAGTGGTAGAAGCAGTATTGTTTCCGTTGTGCTGACAAACGACAATAGAACACACTCGGGTGTTTGTCATTCCGACTATGGTGTCATGACAAACAGCGTAAGTCATGTCGACCTTCACCTGAAGCTGAGCCCTGACGTCTCCTAGTGGGCGATGCTTCCGTATCCTACGCCGCCAGGACAAGTCGGTGGCCATGAAGGAGTGGGCAAAGTCGTCAAGCTTGGCCCGGGAGCTGAATCATCTGGCTTGAAGATTGGGGACAGAGTTGGTGTCAAGTGGATCTCGAGTGCTTGTGGGAATTGCCGTATGTGCCAACCAATACTCCAAAGCTTTCATTTGGAATCTCAGACTGATAAACGAGCTTTACAGAACCATGCCAGGCAGGCTCCGACGGACTTTGCTTTAAGCAGAAAGTGTCTGGGTACTATGCCCCAGGCACATTCCAACAGTACACCGTGGGTCCAGCGAACTACGTCACACCGATCCCTGACGGGCTTGCCTCGGACGAGGCAGCACCCATGCTCTGTGCGGGTGTCACAGTCTACTCTGCCCTCAAGAGAAGCAACGCACGACCAGGGCAGTGGGTCGTCATCTCCGGCGCTGGTGGTGGACTGGGACACTTGGCAGTCCAGCTGGCCAGCAGGGGAATGGGTCTCCGCGTGGTCGGCATCGACCACGGCAGCAAAGAAGAACTAGTCAAAGCCTCTGGCGCAGAGCACTTTGTGGATATTACCAAATTCCCCGCAGACGACAAGGGCGAGGCTATCGTTGCTCATGTCCAGTCGCTGACCGATGGCCTGGGCGCACATGCCGCTCTTGTCTGCACTGCTTCGAATGCCGCATACGCCCAGGCTCTCCTCATGCTGCGCTTCAACGGTACGCTTGTGTGTGTGGGCATTCCCGAACATAATCCTCAGCCCATCGCTACCGCATATCCTGGAGCAATGATCACCAAGCATTACACGATCACTGGCTCGGCCGTTGGTAACCGAACCGAAGCTATCGAGACTTTGGAATTTGCAGCCCGGGGTATCATCAAGGCTCACTTCCGCACCGAGAAAATGGAGGCCTTGACGAGCATTTTCCAGGAAATGGGCGAGGGGAAACTACAGGGAAGAGTTGTTCTGGATTTGTCTTAGAGTTGTCGGCATTCGTTTCTTCCATTACGAGTGCGTTGTTCCTGTATTGAGTATGAGTCAATGTGATTATGATTGCCATCCTTTGCATTGAGGTCTGTTTACTTGATCCCGGTTGGGCTCAACCATGTCCTGGCCCTGGAGACTCATTCCCCGAGTCTCGTTTGCTAAATAAACATGCCAGTGCTGAAAATGATTAGCATGAATTCGATAAAGCTGATCTGAGCGGGAGGGTGCGGGATCAAGGAACAATCAGTTCTGTCGTAAGGCCTAGACAAGATGACGGTCTCCTTCAGGCAACAGTAACAGGGACGTAAATCGTCGATGAGTGGGTGATGAAAGGGAGATATCCCGGAGATGGAAAAATCAAGGTGGAGTCTCGAAAAGAAAAAAAAAGATGACCGACGCAGGATTCGAACCTGCAATCTCTTGATCCGTAGTCAAGCGCCTTACCATTGGGCCAGCCGGCCAGGCTTATTGACGATGGGGCTAATTTGATTATATAACCCAAAGTGATGCGTCAAGAAATAATTGACTGAGTGCTTGCCAATGCCCTCACAATCAGGAATGAGATTATGGAGCTTCATGTTAGGGCTCAAGTGGAAACAGCGCCTTGGTCATGCCACTGTTTGCTGGAGAATTTAGTCTAGTATAAATTAAGTTATTTGCCTAACACTAGCCCTAGTTTTCACCTTATTTTGTGTCTCTATTTCTGGAGCCATGTGAATAATTAGATGGCTATTATAGAGGGATTCCAGTGACAAGTTAAATTATTTTAATGTACTGCTTGCACTGATCATCTGACTGACAAGCTGAGATATCTGATGTCGTTATGGTATTGGTTCATGATGTTTATGAGTACTGCTGACCACAATATATTTCTCAGCGACCACCTTAACTTCTAGTTCAGAGCCATGAAGCAGATGTCGAGATTGTGCCATGTATGTAACAACATGTTCTAGGTGGCGAAGGAGATATTTATGGAGCACCGGTGGTCAGCCATACTGGGCATATGGGAATAGATCAGCATATTACTCCCTTTTCTCAGAGGTCCACTGGTTCAATGAAATACAAAAATTATATTTTAAACGTCCAAGGGTATCTAGATATGGAATCACTCAAACAAAGCATAGAATATGCACAGACAGCCAACCAAATCACACACACACACAATGACCACTAGAAGTCTTAATTGTAAAAGTCATCGACTGCGTTTGGTATCTCCCCCAGATGTAGCCGTGGCTGGGCGTTTCTGCCCAGATGCAGTAGAAGTTGATTCAGCCACACGTACTAGAGCGCCCAACTTTAGAAGATAGGCTTTGGGAGCTCTATTCACCTCGTTCTTCTGCAGGATCCTTCTCAGCCTATCTGAGAATTCACCCAAAACCGCGGGTTGTAGTTTCTCGAGCGCATCGAGGATGAAGAATTTCCCAGTCTCGTCTGTTCTGCCGATAAGCTGGTGATAAAGATTTCGCTGGTCCTCATCTTCTCCTCGAAATGTCGTCCGTCCCCACGTATTACCGTCCAGAGAATCCTTGTTACGGCTGCAGATATCCTCAAGCAGCGTCACCAGGGCTTTTGCTGCGCCTTCCGCACCATGAGGTGCCCGAGCAAGGATGTTTTGCTGAACGCGGTTGACATTCCGTTCCAGCTGTTCGACAACCTCGTCGACATCCAGACCTGTGCTGTCTGCAGGCAGCTGCCCTGTTTGACAATAGCGATCAAAGTCTGCTAGTAGCTTCCGCGTTTTCTCCTGCATTTTATCGAAATAAATCGCCGCACAAGCCCCGGGAGGCATCGCCTTGCATAGACTAGAGAAGACAGCATCATCATGTAGGGCTAGTCGAAACATGGTGGCTTCAAAATCACCCTGAACCACGCACTGTTCTGGAGTGCGTGATTGATCCGCATGTTCCACGAGATCATTGCGAAAGTCTTCGAGGAGTGTGGATGTACTAAAGGCAGAAATGATATCTCTCACTTTCTGAAGGCGGCTCATGCCCCCCTCCGACTCACAGCGAAGATACTGCCAGTTCAGCTGTTCGGCTACGGCCTCAAGCTTGCCCTCAAGAAGCTGCTCGATACGGGGGAAATCCTGCGAGAACCCATTCTCTGACAACGATACATCAGACGCAGGTGGTTGGGATATGAAGCAGCTGTGTAACTGATCAAGAAGCCACTTGAGCTAGGGATTAGCAATCAAATTTGAATCTGATCGGTAGGTATCAAACTTACGAAAATATGCTGGCAGGCCACATCAGGATGGCCCGAGAAGGTCAAACAGGTGCACGTATAAGCATCAGATCCAATATGAATCCGCGGCCTCTCCAACAACTGAAAATCATAGCCCCCCGACGTCGAGCGACAGCCGACAACATCAAACCGACCCGTCAGCCCTATAAGCGCCCTCGCCTCCGAATCACCATCCAAGCGAGCGAGGTCATATATGATGCCAGAGTTCGCCTGGACGGTCGACATCCCGGCCGACTCTCCCCCGCCTGACCTGCTGCCGATACTGGCACTAGCCATCGCAGCACTGCCTTCAGTATATGCTGACCCCTCCGCCTGCGAATCCATAACTGGAAAGTCACCACCTATCGAAAGTCTGTGGAGTTGCCTCGTGGGCGCTGACATAGATCTGTGGCACCAGTTGTGCCAATGAACTGTTTCCGGTTAAAGACCCCAGGATGGTACTAGCAATCTGAGATACTGTGAGGACACGCCCAATTTATACGAACACCCACAAAGTTCGCATCGAACCATGGATGGGAGCGGGTACGATGATACAAGCAAGAACCAACAGAATGCATCAGTCTCGCTCCCACGAGCGCAGCGAACAGCGGCAAGGACGGCAAGGAGTTTGCGTATCGCTCATGTCAGGTCGCATATCCGGATTTGAGGCTCGAACTGCGCCAATTTTGCCATTCACCTTTGCCGCAGGACTTGGCATGATGGGTTGGACTTTGGAAAGTGAATGAGTTATCATCGTCGTCCTCGAACGACGCACCAGCAGTGCCAAGGACCCAGAAATGCATTCCAAATTGGCCCCAAGAGACGGGGGACAAAGAACCATGGTACGGGTCGCCGAACGGTGTCGGAGTGCGAGGAGGCATCTTGACCGGCATGCTGGAGATCATATTACATCACAAGACCTCTACAGAGTCACGACCTATCTAGAAACTATCAGAACGGTTCTACGTTTGCACAAAAAACGGCGAATCAAAATGCTCACCTTCGGTGTCGAAAACTTTAGACCTGCGCTAAGATCCCCATGATTGACCGCAAGACCTGAAGAGCCTCGTAAGGCTTATCAGAGGAGGAGGAGGAGGAGGATTGGATACAGCTTCGATGACCTAGCAAGTGAGAAGCATCGAGAAATATGAAAACGGGTGGATGAGACGTTGTTTATCTCTGTCTGTAGCCGCAGGAGCTGAGTTGTATGTAGATGAGGCTTTTAAAGCCAAGATTTGAGCAACGACTCGCGGAGTTGAGGGGAGGGGCATCGGCCCCGAGCTTGTGCAGCAGTTGTTTGACATGCGGCACAGCGATATCTTTCGTATATTGCGGTTACTACCTACGAAAGTAGACGCCTGATCACAGGTCCGAGAGGGAGCGAATTGCCATGTCTAACTTGAGTCTCATTCTAAAAGCCTAGCAGACACAGAGCATGTGTATTTATGGGGTATCCGATGAAATTGACCTATGTGCATATCTTCAACAATTCAAAGCGAAATTGACATATGCTAAACAAGTTAGAACACGATATAGTAGGCCTTGAAAGCATAAAGGGGTATTGTCAAGGAAATTCGTTCAGTCGTAAACTCTGTGCATTGCAACGGACAAAAGAGAAAGAGAAGGAAAGGGATATATGTTCCTGGATGCCTAAAAAAAAAAAAAAAAAATAATAAATTAAGGATGCTCGAGCGATGCCGAACACACTCATTCTCAAGCTGCAGAATTATGAACTGCTCCTCGCAGCATTCCTCCTCTTCGCATCTTCCAGAGCTTTCCGGAGCCGCTCCTGGTGCTCAGGATCTCCGTCCGGCTTCCTGGGGCCAGGGGTCACCGTAGGCGGACGAGGACCTGGCAGCAGGACGTCCATGGGGTGCACAGCAGGAATGGTCTCAGAAGACATAGGTTGCTCTACCACTGGCGTTTTGCCCAAGGATTCAAGAAGATCATTGATCTTAGCAATGATCTTGGAGGGACCAACGCGCACGCTCTCCATTTTTGAATGGAGATCTTTTTGGATCTTCGCATCTTCGTTCTTCTTCTCGTCATCCAGTCGGCGGAAGATCTCAGGATCAGCGTTGGAGTAGCGAGCTTCAGCGACAGAAACACTATAATCCGCGTTGTTGAGGGCCGTGTCAGCGACACCAAAGCTGTGCAGGATTGATTCGGAATCCTGCCGCAAGGATTCGACCAGAGTAAACACGGACTTCAACAACTGCTCGACCTCAGTAACTGCTAGACCAGATGACTGAATCGCCTCAGAATCAATCCGTGTCACTTTGGCAGTGACCTCATCCAAGAGACTCTGGTTCTCGCCTAGTCCGAGTATGATTGCATTGTCAAAGGTATCCATCAGCCTATTAGCCCGATCGTCACGCGCCTTGGCTGCTTCGAGTATATTTCGCTTCTCCATCTGATCAAACTCCCCGTCCAACTTTTTCAGAGCAGCAGAATCTCCCATGAACACAAGCGGGCGTCTTTCCGCCTTCTTGCGTCGGCGCTCACGGTCCAGGGCGATCTCAAGACGCTTGTAATAGCGTATTTCGAGCTTCTGATAGATATCGTTCACGATCTTCATCGTGTGAGACAGGTTGTACTTGTCGGTGACAGAATCCTTGATCTTGCTGTTTTCATGGTCGAGTTGCGCCAGGGCAGATTCATAATGATCCTGAAGCGCGGAAACCTCCCCCTTCAGACGCTCATCCAGCGGATTGTAAACCTTCGCGACGAAATCGTCCAGCTCCTGTCTCTCCTCGTCCAGCTGTACACGAGCTTCTTTCTGGCGAAACTCTTCTTCCAGAACGTTGATATCGGCATAGCCAATTTCCTTCTCGTTGAACAAGTCATCAATATGTTTTTCGGACTCCTCCTGCCGTCGCATACGCTCCCTGTCAGTGTTCTCACGTCGGATCTTGGCTGCAGCCTCCCAAGTATTGATGGCCTCGCGGATATAGCTGAAGTTATCCGAGTATTTCTCCAAATCCCTTCTGGTCGTAACGTGCCATGAGCTTTCGGACTGCTTGGCTAATGGGGATGAGACCATAGAACGCAGGTCATCAATTGGACTACCGGTCTTTCCTTGCTTAAGAGCCGCCGGCAGTGGAGGCGGCGAAGATGTCCTTCGAGAAGTTTTATTCCTATAAGCGACGCTTTTCTCTCGGATAAGCCCGATGAAAGTTTCATTATAGTCTTTTTGAGCTACTGAAGACGTCACAGTACTTGACCTGTTTCGAGTCGGTGCTTTGGGCGCGTTCGACATTACACGCCCACTTTCCGCAGACGCTTGACGCAGGGCAGAGTATGCCTGGTACGCAGGGCGGTCAAAGGTGAGGTCGTCAGAGCCACGTTGAGGACCTTCAGTGTATCGAAAGGGAGTATAAATGGGCTGCGGAGGGTTTGTTGCTAACGGGGAGAATGTCTTCTCATTCATGGAGGGCGGGACGGATGTAGCCCGCGAGATTGGATTTTGAGCGTTAGACGAGGAGTCTCTGCTTACCTTTGCCTTGAAGGCATTAGGCTGCGAGGCTGATCTTTGCAACCCCGATGGTTGGGGTGTATGGAGTCGGGGAAGAATTGGACGCCCTCCTGGACTATACCGGCCTTCTTCCGATTCCCTCAGGGCATCATTGGAAGAAGAACACTCCGCATCATATTCCTCTTCCGATTGGACCGGAATCAAGCCCGACTCGACGGGAGGAGATGTTGAATTCTGCGGGATTGGCAACGATTGTGGTGCCTCTTGATCCTTCTTCTGTTCAGGTTCGATGTTGTACAAGATCTCACGCAGTTTTGTTTCCTTGGCCATGAACGCCGTGAATATCTTGAAGCGCTCCTCGTCAGAATCGGCGACCTCCTCTTTTCGCAGCATCGCTACATAGCGTGCCAACGACGACTTGGACCAAGAGTCTAGGTCTTCATAGGGCTCTTGTGGTTTGGGCTGCGGGCTCGCTGTGTTGGGTCTCCCGCTACTAGTTTCACCAATGGCACTGCTCGACGCAGGCGTAGCCGTGCGCGACGGAACCTCCTTCCGAGGAACCTTGAATTCCTGCTTTCGTTGTGGCATCTCGACAGGGCTCGACTCGTGCATTGAGGGCCTGGTTTCGGGCCCTGAGGCCAGACTCTCCCGAGATTGCTCGACAGCGGGCTTGGTCTGTGGGGTGATAGGTTGGTTCCAAGCTTCGATAACACCATCAATACTTTCAGATGTCTCAGTGGCGGAGATGATACTGTATTCGGTACCGCTACTATCAACCCTGACAGGACGGGGCGGATCACGCATCTCCGGCGTAGTGCTCGGACTAACTGGTGACCCATTGTCATGATGCTGCTGAGGTATATGTTGCTGAGGGTATGCAGGTTGCGCCGTGGGTGAAATCGTCATTGGCGGAGTAGATACAGTGGGCCGGTTACTCGATTCAGGAGTGAAAGAAGCCGGCTGACTTGGGAGTGAATTGGCTACAGTCGAGGAGTTAGATGGCTGGCTCTGCTTGGGTTCAAATATCTCCACGTCGACAACTGTCCCGGGTGTAGGTGCCAGGTGCTCCCAATCTGATGGGGTTCCAGGCCCCAGGCCCCAAGCGTTGGCCGGAAACAGGTTAGGACCGGTCTTGGGTGGTACTGGCGGAGCAGTTTCTGAAGGAAGGTTCGGTAAGGATGTGTTCGCAGTTGAAGCTGGAAACTGCTCGCTTGGCAAGGTCTGGGGCCATGGTTGCTCCGCAGGCGGAAGCTGCTGGGCCGGAGGTGGAGGAGGACTCATGCTTTGGGGCAGGCCTATGCTGGCTTCAGTCGCATGTGCTGAAACCGAGTAGGATGGCACCTCAAAATGTTGACTGGAAGGGAATCCTGCATAAGCAGGGGGGTTCGGCTGTTGCCATGTCTGGTTGTCTAACGGTGCGGGTTGAGTCTGGTAACTGGGAGGGATTGGCGCAGGTGGAGGGGGAGGCAGTAGAGGCGCAAGAGCTTGCTGGGACGTGTGAGAGGCGCCTGTAGTCCACTGCTGATGATTCTCAAAGGAGGAAGACTGTAAGCCATACCCAGGAGTAGCTGGCAGAGGCTTGTGATTGTCAGGGGAGCCCACTGTCGGCGACTGAACTTGCGCAGGGCTATGATGCTGGTGCTCCGCCACACTTGGAGGTCGAGGCTATACAAGACATGGTAAGCATGAGATCGTCCACGTATAACTGCGTGAGGATTCAGGCACTCACAGGCAGCGGCGGAGGCGCCAGAATGTGATGCTTATATCTCATTCCCCATGATGTTGTATTCAGGCCGCCGGGAGCACCAAGCACCGGCGATCCGCCTGCGCCAGGTGATATATTGGAAATAGATCCGTACGTATTAGGATGATACGAAGGAGCTGCAATTGGCGCAGGAGGAGGGGGAGGGGGAGGGGGAGGTGCCACAGAACCCGCTGGCCATGAGGATTGCTGGTGTTGAGTTGTCGGAGGTAAACGCCATTCTGGTTGAGAAGGACTTGAATGCGGTGGACCGGTGGAATGTGAGTAAGAATGCGATCCGTACATGGCTAAGAGCTTTTCTTTGTCAGTTACAGATATGCTCCTGGACAAGCATGGATATTGCCGGTGGTGGTCTGTTTGTTTCTTTGAAAGCCACTTACCGCAGAACCGGTGGGGTTCGGATGATTATGAGCCTTACAAGGAGAAAAAGAATCAATCAAACCCTGGATCAGAAGGACAAGATAAAGAAAAATGATCTGGTGACACCGGATGGCCAACCTGCGTCTTGACAAGAAATAATTGCGATGACCCCGGGGGCCCGAGTCCAGGTGATGATGGATGGAAGAGGTGCCTGAGGCTGTGCTGAGTGTATTTTGCATTGTCTCCCTTTAGGCTTCGCCCTCTCCAACTCTGCCACTCAACAACTCGACCCACAAAATACGTCGAAAACAAAGCCCGATCATCATAATATTGCTAAATATTTCTCGTTCTTTGACCTTAAGAGTCCTTGGCCACAGGACACGGCCATGGTTTCGTCATGAACCCTCACTAACCTCGACTTCAACGAGGATCTTGCAAGAGGACGTCCCGATCAATGACAAGGCAGAGGATGAACGTCCTTCTTCCCCATCCTTCGCTCGGGAACAATAAGACTGATGGAATGTCAATGCTGACGAAGACCCTCAGTCAGTATCATATTGACCTATATCTTACTGACAACCTTCGACAGTCGATTGTATACAACACGCCGGACCTCAGCAGGTCAACAGATTTTCAAATCAACACGCTTTCTGTTACCCTCATGCCTTCGCGATTTTCGTGGGTTGGCTTTGATAATGAAAGGCAGCCAAATCGGGAAACTCCGGGCTGTCCTTTGTTCCTGAATGCTACCATGTTTCTGAACATTCGGGAATAAACTGCGAGCAACCGAAATAGGGTAAACGAAGGTCTACCATACCTAAGGAACGACCATCTAAGCATGCATTCAGTTCTTGTCTACTATGTCTCTTTGTCCTTGACCCTCTGGACTTTCGAAAGTCTAATGTGTTACATATCCCTGAAAGAAACAGCCTTTTGAGCGTCTGTTACCCGGTCATTGGATGAAGGGTTCTTTGTTACCCTAAATATTCGACATGCCCTCTCTCATTGCTGGCCATCGAGAAGAATTAGATATATACAATGTTCTATCGAATGACAAGATTGACTTGCACCATTCACCCATTGATCAGCCATACCAACTCCTCGTCCAGAATTCCTGCTGTTTGTTGTTGAAATCATGGCCACCGGTCTTACTCCTCCAACAGATCCCAAAGCTGCTCGAAGGTTCTGGGGGCATGTTTTCCTGAACTATCCGCCTCGCGAGGTGGTTGACGCACCAGAGTTTCCGCCAAGGCCGGACCTGTCCCAAGAGATCGACTGGGCGCCATATGTGGAATCGAAAGATGCAAGACTAGCACGCATCTTGTGGGATTGTCCCACTCAAAAACTCCGACAGTACTTGGACAGCCTATCCCAGCACCCTTTTCCTCGGCCTGATGACGCCGATACAAGGGCAATCAAGCACACAGAAGGACTCGCCTTAGAGGTGTACGAGCTTCTGCTGTTGGAGCACATGTACCCCCTGGCAGAGTCCGAATGGGAAAGTAAATGGACCCAGATGGGCATGGACCAGGCCAAGTGGCCTTTCAATGATATCTTAGAAGTCTGGGGACATATGCCTCATACTGGTCCCGTCCTTATTCGAGGCGAGGATGTGTTGACTTCCCGCAAATTGACCGTTGCAGTATTGAGGCAGGAGCTTAGGGACCGAAACCAGGACCACGCTGGGACTTCACAAGTCTTGCGCCAGCGTCTTTACGATTATGAGCGAAAAACTCTCACACTCTTTTCCAGAAGCGACCTCTCACATTGGAGGATATCCGAAGGGAAGCCGCGTAAGCGGAGAATAAATCCGGGCGACGATTTGAACCCGTTGGACATGTACACCTGGGCCATTCAACTCAGCCCATACAACCCTACATACTGGGTCAGCCGTGCCTATTGCCACTACCAACAGGCCTTTTTTGATCTTGCGATCGGAGATGCCTACCGAGCCCAGCTTCTCTGCGAGGTGCTTGTCGATGCTCGGTGCAGAAACCGTCAACCCGGGCTTTACCCCCGAATCTGGCATGCGATCTCTCAGCACATCCTGGCAGGGATGAACAGTGAGACGGGAACCGTCCCGCCAGAGGTGGAAAAACTGCGCCAACCTAACGGGGTTAACTACTTCATCCCAACCCTTCGAAAGGCACTTCATAACATCATCAGCCTCAGTCTCGCTGCACTTCAAGCCCGAGAGGATTGCAAGGTCATGGAGAAATACCTTCCTCAGAGGGTTGTCATGCCGGACCGCGATAGACGACCTTTCGAACGACGTCACGAGGTAATGGAGGCTTATTTCGAGGAGACTCACAGTGAAAAGGAGGCGAAAAAGCTTTGGTTTCACGAGTCTCGGGCAGGAAGGGTCTCGACAGAAAGGCTATATCCGTATGAATCGAGTGACAAACATCGGACGGGCCAAGATTTCCTCGATGAATTGAACCAGAGGCTCTTCAGAAACAATCAAGCCCTCCCCTGGAGGAGATGCAAGGTAAAGTCAGTTGATCGCCTCAAGCCAGCAAAGGATTCCGCCACGGCGCTAGGGGTGTTTGCAACCGAAAACATCAAGGAAGGGCAGATGATTTTCGTCGAGGAGCCTGCAATGCGGGGACATCTCAGTGTGAGCAGGCTGCCATGGGACCGGTGTGAAGATAGCGCAAGAACGCCACGATGCGACAATTGCTACAAAGAGCTTGATGCCGCGACGCCGGAAGTGGACCAAGAACGGATCAGGAGGATCAAAGCCGGAAACGACGTGGCAGCATGCGAATGCGTTCTGCTCGATGGGAAAGAAGCTATACCGCTAAGCTACTGCGCCCCAGGTTCTGGGCCCAAGACATGCTCCGAGATTGCACGGAAGCTTTATCACTTTCGGGCCTGTGGGAAAAACTGGAAATGGCTGCACGATGCTATGCGCCCATGCATGGTGCAATGGCGTGATGGAAGTCATCACTTTACTCACACGAATGAGGCCCATGGAACATTGTTGAGCCTTCTCCTCAGGGAAGTGTTCGACATCACACTTGAGAGGCGCGAAAGGTTTCGCGACCCAAACCTCATGGCGCACGAGATTGACGAACTCTTGATCCTTGAGGATAAGTTGGACAGGACTGATGAAAAAGTAGCATTTCCGTTCACGTTGGCCGCCAACATCCAGGTCCCATTCGACATTCTCATGCAGCTGGGAGTGGACATATTCGGCGACCTCTCGTTCGACACCTGGGTCATTCAAATAGTGTTGAGAAAATTGCTGATCAACGCAATTCCCTGGGCTAATGTACCGGTCCTGAGGATGAGCAAAGAGCCAGTCAAGAAGATTGTCAGGCGGAAGGAGATTGACAATCCAGAAAAGCAACGAGAAATTATTGCAGAGAGGGAAAGCTTTGAAGGCTATGACCCGTCATTTCGAGCATTGTATCTCTATCCAGGCCTCAGCCTGTTCAATCATGCCTGCCCAGAAAAGCATAACGCAGAGTGGGGATTCGACTTCCAGGAGGTCCCAAATCGTGTACTTGTATGGGCAAAAGAAGATATTCCCGAGGGCAAGGAAATCCTCATTTCCTACACCGAATCGCCCTTGACAGAAAGGGGTATGCTCAGGCAGCTTGGTCGACAATGTGCTTGTGACGCCGAACACGAGGACGAGTCGAGCGATGAGGATGATGCTCCGCAGCAGCGTTCTCAGTACCCGCCGCTGAGCGCGGCACCTCGTGTTACGACTCCAGATACCAGTGCCGACCCGAGTCAGGGTCCTTCTACAAGGGCACTCGGGGCCCAGACGAAAGCTATCAGATCACAGATGGACGGAGCTGACGACGACAGGGAGGAATTTGCAGCTAGAGAGCAACATTTACTTCCCGAAGCAACTGAGGCCGAACAGCAGTTTCTAATGGAGCTGGAGCATCATATGGCAACAAGAAAGCGCCCATACCGCGGGGAATGGGAAGAGACTGGAGATTACAAGCGTCGACAGTTCGCTTCCTAGAAGCTGCTCTGCGGAAGGAGCACCAAAGCTCAATGCAGAGCTATTTCACGGGTTTCCTACACAATGGCAGCGGGACCTGAGGTACCTCCTTTGCCAGCGAGCCGAGCAGTGACTGTTCATCTTGAGGGGCATCAGATTTGATGCATGGATTGTGTGTCTGTTGATTGTGATGGGTGAATTTTCTGTATATTTTTCTGAGATTACCTTGCGTCACGCGGCTTGGCTCGGTTTGGTTTTCATCGCCGTTGTGATTGCTGTGTGTTTGTAGTTTGGGGTTGGCAGGCGAGGACGAGGAGCCTTCGATGATAATTTCTGTCGCTTTTCTGGATTTCAATGCGAATGAACACTTGTGCTGTCGGTAGTACCTCTCGAGCGTCACGGTTGCACTAGATTCAATCTGCCTGATATCGCCGGAAGACCCTACGCGAGCTCGGTGTGTCTATAATCAAAGTGAAGAATTCCGGATGTTGCCCATCATGAAAGGAGACGCGCCATCAGATTGAAGAAGCGAAGTCGATTGTATGTTTTGAAAATTCCATTATCGCATACAGAGACACAAGAAACCTAACACATCCGGTGAAGTACAGATATTTAATGAAAAGCCGAACCCCATCCTTTATAGCACAGCATAATGGACGGAAATTCAATGCCACAAAAGGTTTATACACAGAACCGCAGCAACCCAACCAGTGCAGCTCTAGATGAATAAATGACGTTGCCTGGAGTCGCTTAGGCCATCACTCTAAGCCGTCTTCCCAGCTTCTCTAATTCTCCAACAACGCCTCCTCCGGCCAAGCTCCACTTCTCCCCAACCCACTCGTCATTGATGTTTTCCCGCAGAAGTCCACTGCGTGCGAAGTATTCCATGAAGCCTCGAGCCTCATCCCTTGTAAGGCCGCCAAGAGTCTGAAGCTCCAGAGCACCCTCCTTAGCCGAGGCGGGTTTAGGAGAGTCGAACGCGTCAAGGATGCGCTTGTCAACCTTGCTGTAGGGATCGGCCTGAGGGAATTCGGGAGCGGAAGGACTAACACCAGCCTGGCGCGCGGCTACCTGCTTGAGAGCAACTTCGAAGCTGTAGATGGTGGGATTGTTGGAAGCGGAAGTGGCATAGAGCAGCATGCCCCCGTTCGGAAGGGTAGGCTGACCAGCACCGGGCTTCAACAGCGAAAGGAAGTGTCTTACGAAGACGAGATCATGAGCATGAATGGGCTCAAAATCAGCACTTCGGTATTCAGTGTTCCTCATCCAGTGTGCCAGACCATCTACAGTAGCAAGAATGGGAGGGCGAGGCTTGAAGGCCTTCTCGTAGCCGGGGGACGCAGAAGTTGCAGTAAGTTCAGCCCACAGCGCTTCAAAGACAGGCCAGGCGACAGCAGGATCGTTAATGCCAAGAGTAGCAAGCTCTGCCAGGTTCATGCTGGGTTTCACAGCCGACTTGAGAGCGGGATGCGCCCGAGAAACCTTGAGCCCCAACAAAACCTCCTCGTTCGCTTTGACCGTACGAGACAACAGGGCAGCTGTTGCTTCATTCTGGACATATAGATCGGGGACTTCGTCAGAGAGGGGCGCGTAGCCGGTGTGTGCGATGACCAGGTCCTGGGCTAAAATGTTCTGTAAGCCCACGTACACCGATGAAGCAATCAAGCAAAAAGAAAATCAAGATCCAGGTAAGCAGGGTCGCAACATACGTTCAGGAACAGTAAATACGACCCATTTCTTGGTAAAGGCCATGGCCATGGCTTGCAGCAGGTGCACACTCTTTCCCGTTCCTCGCACACCAGTAACGATCTTCTTGATCACCTTGCCCTTGTCTTCGCCTTCACTCGAGATCATGTCGAATTGTCTTCCCAGCTCCACAGTCTCCCGTCTTACCACCGTGCCGGGACGGCGGAATATCGACCAGCCCTGTTTGGGCTTGAAAGCCTGCACAGCTCTTAACGGATCGATCAGCGGCAGGGGCAGACCCAGGACCGTTCCGCGAAGGCGTGAATCCACCATCGTCTCTGCTGTGAGGTCCTGCATGCCCTCAACCTCAAGGGCGTTCGGGTTACTGAGAACGATACGTTTCCGGAGCGCCTTGCGTTCTCCCACAGGCGGCGGACGGGCCCTGTCAACGGGCTTCTTCTTCTTCATCTTGGCTGACTTTGCCTGACGGTACTTAGGAGGACCGTCAAGACTAGCTTTCTTCTTTGTTGGGTTCGCATATTGCACCGGTGATGAATGAAAAGCCGCTACTCTGGGTGTTGCCAACGACGGTGGGAGAAAAGCTCGAGGCGTCGGACGAAGCCGCGTCAAGCAGCTCCAGCAGAAAGAGGAAACCATTGCGACACACCGGCGCAGAGGCCAGCGTTAACCGATCAACGGAGGCGGCTGGAAGGTTGAATGAAGAGGGAGACAGGTTGTTGCTGCTGATTGCCCGAGTGTATCAAGCCAATGCGTTTGGGGTCTCGGAGCAACATTTTCGAACTTCTCCCGTTGCTATTTAGGGCTTAGCGTTGTGGCCATTCTAAGCATGGCATCGGAACTTGGGTTAAAGCGGCCTCCCAAAATTTATTCCGCAACCTTTTTTTTTTGGCCCACTTCGATCAGGATTAATACTGGTCCATGATAATTGTCTACATTTCGCATTTTCCAACTCCACAGGTATATACTGTCATTCTTCAGAATCGGTCTAGGCACCCTTGTCACAATGGCCGAAGTTGAAATGACGACCACTGCCTCTGAGGCGAAGCCCAAACCAGAGAGACTGTGAGTACAATGCCCATGGGCATGACAATAACCGCCTCACTGCAGATGCTGATTCTTCCGATTCCCCAGTCCTGTCACAGTCTCCAAGCCCACGCCGTACACTTTCGACTTGGGCTACCTGATGGCCAATGATCCCAACCCCCTCGAACTCCCCCGCTCAGAGCCCTTGAACCTCTCTCTGAAGGCCACCGCGCGAGACGGCGCTCAGTCCCTCCTCAACCAGCTCCTCACCACCTGCCCGATTACATCTTCCGCACAGAACGGTGTCCTCCTCACCCTCCCTCCCCCAACGACTGTACTCCCGCGACACAAGCCCCTGCCCACACCCAAGCCACCTACCAAGTGGGAGCTGTTCGCACGCAAGAAGGGTATCGGCAAGTACAGCAACAAACCTGGTGCTGCGTTGGCGGACAAGGAGCGCCGCAAGAAGCTGGTCTACGACGAAGAGAAGGGTGAGTGGGTACCTCGCTGGGGGTACAAGGGCAAAAACAAGTCGGATGATGAGTGGCTGGTAGAGGTCAACGAGAAGGACTGGAAGAAGGAAGAAGAGGCGGCGGCTAAGGGTAGTTCGATCCGTGGCTTGTCGCGTGCCGACCGTAAGGACAGAATACGCCGCAACGAGAGGAAAATGAGATCGAACGAGCGGAGATCCCGCAAGTCGGGTGGTGGATGAGCGAGTAAATGCGATTTCGGATGCACTGGACTGTTGTTCTTCTTTCATGTGTCTCAATCACTGGGCTTGGCCAAACAAAAGCAGGAGTTTGGATTGGAGTCGCCGGTCTTTCTATTGTTTACATCACTTTTACGGATTTTCATTGTTGGACCCAAACAAAAGCAAGATCAGATTAATGCATCATACCCCGATCATCTGAGATATCAAATGCAAAGTCTTAGAGCTATGTGTTGGGCCCATTCACCTTCGTTTTGGCTTTGTACTCAAGTTGACGCAGAAGACTTCAGTTTGGCTATTTTACAATAAGAGGCCGATAGAGGCACACGAATGGCGCACAAACAAAGTAAAGAAAGGACAACTAAGGGGTATGCACGCAACGGAAATAAGAAACATCCAGGAAAAGCTCCAAGCTGGGAATCAAATGGCAAAAGAAAAGTAAATGTGACGTTTCAAGTACATGTACGTAAAACAATCTGGACACCAGGATACAGCACATTAGCGGCAAAGGAAGAGGCAATTTGTACAACAAAAAAAATGGTATGAAAGACACATAACCCGACTCCGAGGGCGCCAATCTATGCACTTCTTTCGCAAAGTACCACATTTGCAGAAACGGGAAAAAATGGTGATGAGTGCACGGGAGGAAAGGGTTGAATTTAATAATTCTTCAGCGACTGTGTGCGCGGAAACGAGGAACCAAGATGGCGAAGTAGGGAGAATCACGAATTGCAGCAGGGTCTTGAGAAAACGTCAAGTTCAATGTACAACTTCAAGAAGATTAGTTTGACCTCGGATCCAGTCCGTGTCTTTAAGCACGATGCTTTCTGAAAGGGGCAAGAAGAACGCATCGGAGAATTTTGGAAAGAGGGCGATGGATGTAGCTTGAGAGATGGCAGGCCAGCAGTGTCAGCAACGGTACAACTGCACTAAGGATCAATCTGAGTGGATCTGTCATGACAAAATGATAGTTGAGTTGCGGGACAATGGATGTTTGACCTGAAGAATCAAGGTCATATCTGAATCGGAGACAAGGGGGGCCCGAGCTCGGGAAGCTGGGAGACGCTTCTTGTGTGTGTAGTCTCAATGTTTTTGGGCTTCTGTTTCCGGTTCTTGGCTGTCTCAGGACGATGCGGTGGTTCCTCCTCGGCAGCTGCTTGACTGCTGCCGGAAGAAGATATGGCTCTTTCGTTAGCATCTGAATAAGGTAGGGAAGAGGAATCAACAGCTCCCGTCTTCGAAGATGTGGCCTTCTCCTTTTCATCCATCTCCCTTTCAAGCTGCAGATACTCTTTCTCTGTCCAGCAACCCTGCCAGCAATTCTTCCAGTCGCATACGAGAAAATGGAAGCAAAAGGCGTCAATCTTCATGCAAGGCTGGAAACAGATGCAGAGATTCCGATAATCCATCTTGTTCTGATCGACATAAGAGTGGAGGAGATTGAGGTGGCAGGTGATTGCGAAGAGAAGGTAGTAGTTGTAGGGCGGCAGTTTCGAGAGCTCATCTTTCAGCAGTTGTGGGGCGGTAGTTGCGCCCTCGCATTTTTCAGCAATCATGGCCTGGGTATCCTTCGGAAAAAGTTCGTCGGGCAGCTCCCGTAGCCAAGCTTTAAACATAGATCCAATTGTATTGATGTCATAAAGATCCGGCTCGTCAAAAAGATTGATGTCGAGTTCTGCGCAGTTAGCGATGGAGACATGAGAGCGTGTCCAGCCCAGCTTACCTGTATCAAACCGCCGTTGCCAATGTTTTACTTCTTTACCACTACCGGGTACGCGGTAAAGCCCTTCTTCCTCGCAGCCTTTGTAATTGAGATAGCTGATGTGATGTTAGTTTAAATGAGGGCCAGCTCGACAAACGACAACTTACTCGATGCAACGATATGGCAAAGCAGGCATCCAAAACTCGGTCTTGTCTCGGCAATCTTCAAGCCTCTTTGCTATGCGTGTTCGTCTGGCCTGCTCGATAAGGGGGAGGTTGATGACAGAGCAGACATAGTTATCATCGTTGAGTAATTCACGTTCATTTGTGCTGCCACTCCTGGTGATCTTCCCAAAGAAACCTTTTCCTGCCTTTCCGATCCTGTCTGCAGCACCACTGGAAGACTGCTTGAGGTTGTTAAACAGCGCAGCAGAAGCACCTGACACCTGACTTAGTGAAGCCGAGGGCACCATTGAGCCGACATGATTTCTTTCTTTCCGAACCTGACTACTGCCTGGCTCTCCGGCGCGATCGACGGCATAGGTACGGACTGCGGCATTCCCAGCTCCTTTGAAGCCGCGGTCTTGTCGCGACGTAGCTGTCTTGGGGGTCATCTCCGCCTCTTGTTTGCTGCTTTCCTCAAGCTTCATTAAAGTCGCTGACGGACGCCGATTGGCTATTCTGTTTAACGCGGTGTCGTCCAGCCTGATGGAACGAGAACGCGACAAGAGATTGGCAAAGCGCGGCTTGTTCTTCTTCGCAAAATTTCCGGTCTCAAGATCGCTGCCAACCTTTCTTGTCTCCAGCGGTTGAGTATTCTTGACTTCGACCGTATCGCCGTCTATCAGACCTGCCATTAGTATCGACAAAACTCAGTACATTGTATGAAGCGTGACGCTTACTATTTTCCTGTTGGGCTGCGCGCTCGATTGTACCAGGAAGATCTGGAGTCGACTCGTACAATTTGGAAGCAATCTGGGTTCTGCGATCCCTAGAACTGCCCCGGCTCTTGGGCTTGTCCCCCGAACTTCCCGAACCGTCCGAGCGCTGGGCCCTATGTGCAGTTTTTGGTGCCTTGAGGCTTGCAAAGAAAGAGCGTGACGGTTCGCGACTGTGCTTGGGAGAATCCCTTGGTGAAGGAGGATATGGAGGGATGGCTGTGAAACCGGGAGTGGTGGGTTCGGCCGATTGAGCAGAGGAGAGTGGGAAAGTAGGACTGCTCGACTTGCTATTGGACTCTTGTGTTACAGGGCGGATGGTCGCTCCCTTGAAGAACGGCGAGCTCGACGAGGATTTGGGAGAACGGGGTGTCAGGGGACTAGCTCCGTCGGAGCTTTGGGCACCGGGCGTAAGTGGAGACAAGATCTTCGCATTCGCCTGCAGGGTGAAGGAGCTTAGATCTAAATTGGGAACGGTGGACTGTCTCGAAGGCATTTTCAGACGTGCGTCGTTCGCCGGGCAATTCGCCTGAAGGAGTGTCGCGGGAAAAAAAAAACAGTCAGGGCGGGAAAAGTGATATATCAAGTGCCCACTCGATGTGCAAGTTCTATGAGGGGACTCTAATCGATCAGCCTGCGAGAGCATGGATCAGTACAAACTGGGAGATTTTGACCGACAGGCAAATCACCGGGAGCTGACACATGAGTAAACAGCCCCAGGCGTATGGACTTACCCGTCTGAGTCTTTTCCAGTCGTCCAGATGACGGAGCAAATTCGACTTTCCTCCAAAAATGTCCGAGGGAAAGGGGCGCGAGAGACCGTCTTCTGAGATCACTCTGATGAAAGTATTGGAACGGAACCAGCCTTTCCAATACTTCTTTCGATGCTTCGGATGGTCACTATCGGTTCGGATCGCCGTTGAAGGGGGTAATATGGTTTGGGGGTTTGAGATCTGTCAAGAAGTCGCACGACCATTAGTGAGATAGTAAGGAGCAAAGCTGGCTGTATGAATAACGAAGAGATAAAAGTATGTAGAATGATGTCTTTCGCCGCAAGGAGCATGACTGAATGTAGGGGTCTCATAATGAATCAAGGCGAGCTATAAATAAAGCTGACATTGACATAATCTCAACCCCTTGATGACCATTGATGAAGCGCACCCTTCAATGAAAGGGATCATCACAAGAGATAATGGGAGTTTGGTCTGAATTTCGCTCAACAAAGACACCTTTCCGACCTACCAAAGTATGTCGCCCCTCATACTCTTGAAAGCTCTCTGTCCACGCCTATTCTCTTTGGCTTTCCATCAATCGCAGTGAAAGGCGAGCGATCCACGAAATCGTTGCTCACGATGTGATAGGCAGTGATTATTGAACGAATGTACGCTAGACTAATGCCTTGAATTTCGCGTGTATGTTTTGTGGGATTGTTTTTTTCTCCCCCTTGTGGGATCGAGGGGCGGTCGGTGAAGAGTGTACAAAGACAGAAGCGATGTTGATGTAACAGCAAGCGCGACGACAATTTCCAAGTGGCTAGATGTGAAAGAAGAACTGTTAAAGAGAAAAGAAAAAAATCAGATAGGAGTTACAGTTCCTCCAAAAAGCGAAAGTGAAAGAAAAAATAGCTATGAATGAGTAGAATGGGAAGTCTTGTGTAAGTAGGGGCTTACAGTAAGTAGTAGCAATACTAGCAGTGGACACAAGAGGATGGTTCCCGCACAGACTGGAGTGGTATCTCGCAGTGTCGCTGACTCGCTCGTCGCAGCGACGACACATTCCTTCTTGAGTCCTTGGGACCTTGACAGGCGTTAGTTAGATAAGGCAATAATAATGCAAGCGCGGCTGCGTATTAAGCTAAGAAAAAGGGGAAGATTAGTGCCGATTGAAGTTTATGGCGAATTGGTAATTGCTTTATGGATCTATAAATGTCTAGTGGGCACTTCAGGTGCCACCTTTTGTGTACGTGCTTGTAAGAGCAGTGGATAATATTAATGTTCAGTCTCAATCTTCTTAATTATTTCCAGTATGATCATCGAAACTTGGATCCAGAATTCCAGACAGATAAAACATATCTTAGACTTATCTAGAGGAAGATCATCTGTGTCCGTGGCTGGTTCAATGACGCTGTGTCAATCCGAAGCCAATCCTCGATTGAAGGACAATGATGATCAACATTTAACACAATTGTACAATGAAATTCTGTCTGGGCGCATTTATGCTCTGGGATCAATACAACGACCACTAGATGAAATCTTACCCTCATGATTCTTGCCTCTACTAAGTTCTGAAGCAGTACTCGGTGCTACTGGCACGCCTATTGACCATCTACCAATACTTTTGTCATACCAACTTCGCTTTTTGTTTACTTCAGGGGATTTTCATACAGGCACCAAATAGCCTAACACCAGACAGTACCATGTTCCTTACACCGAAAAATAATTCCTAGTGGTCAAAAGAATTGGCTCTGACAGTTGGAGCCTTGGACGGGCTGATGTACACTCCGGTTCAAAGCATGCGATTGAGACAATGGATTGGTCAACCAAATATTGCCGGAGGGTCGAGTTACCTCATCTTGTCGAATCACGAGGTTGCATTCAATCTTTGAAGGAATGGATGGGTACCTGGCGGCTAGTAGTAAATTAAGTCGGTATCCTCGGCCTCAGTATTTGTTGTTAACTTGTTATCCTGAAGTATATGCTTTATGAATATAAATGAAAGGGGGAGTATCACCACCATGATCTGTTCAGTTGAAGTTTATTCATAGTTTATACAGGCAACAGAGTAAGTAGTCTTTGTTCTTTACAACCTCTCCTTAAGCATTGTGTGACTTAAAAGTTGTACCTACTATGGTACTACATACCTAAGGTACTGTCTATCAGAAAATGCGTAACCATGGGTCAAAGAGATCATTCTGATACAACCGGTGGGGTGACGATAAAAAAAGGAATCGTAATGTCTCAAGTCTCACTTTCACACCAACGTCTGGTCTCTTCGGAGTCTACCTACTACTATCTTCTGTAAGACTGTAAATGTAAGTACACTTCCATTACCCCGCTGGATTCTCGCTGGCCCATGCCGATCTATCACTCTATCAGTGTATCAGCTTACGGAGTAGTGCCTCAGGGACTTTCTATCCTGTGCGCAAAGCGATCATGGCATTTCACAGCATTTATCAAGGGCAAGAAGTCTCAACTAAAAAGTCGAACACCCATCGATTCGATGCACCCCGAAGGTCGCTGATAGTGATCAAAGTCCTCGAGCCAGATTAGTTTGTGCTTGAAGATTGAGCATATGTAGTAGATACTATGGAGCAGCTTCTCTAATCGACTTTCTTATGGAGGTAACCAGCTTACGTATGCACATCTTGATACTCCTTAGAAGTCATATCTAATGTATGGAAACAGAAAATCAGAAAAAAAAAGACATTTATCTAGATATTATTATTACTATTCAGTATTCAGTTATTATTAACATACTATTCACGTGGTTCACACTTCCATGGCTTCACACCGCTCTTGGACTCGATTGTGCACGGCGACTTGGCGAGCATGGCGATCCATCCCTTCTGAAACAAGCCCCGCCCTTTAGCCCCTGTGGCTCGCCTTGATGACGCTAAGTCACGTGGCAACATGCCCCTCGCTGACTAGCGAGTAGCGACAAATCAATGTGATTCTTCCACTGCAGAAATTTATCCCCTTCCAATGCTTCCATGGAGGCTGGCAGGCAGTTCCCTGAGCCATACTAATACAACCAGCGAAGCCAGGCGACTTGTTAGCTGCTTCTCCCCACGGAATACTGCCTGCACTTGTGGCTTTTTCTTTTGTCCTTCTTTCAATCCAGTTTGATTGATATCATGCTCTAGCCTCTTCTGGCCAGTTCGCTTGGAGAACAATCTGTGTAACTTTGTGCCTGGGTCTCAGACCTTCAGTACTTCTGCTATCTATCTAGCCGTGGATCCGATTGCACAGAATCTGCTTCGCCTACTTGAACCTGGTTCCGGGCTGATAAGGAAACTTCCAGCTCTGAATTACTAACCAAGCTATTCTTCCGAGTAAAATAATTCTCCAGCCCGGAATTCAAGATGTCTCTGGTCTCGGGTCCTGGTAGGGCTGTTGGCAGTCTTCCAGATCACACGTTGTGTGTACACAAACATGTGGAGTACATCAAGAATCTGGACAGCGTGCGTGATACTTATATCTTCTCTTGATGATGGGGAAGATGGTTGACAGCTGACGCTAGAGGCGGGATGAGCTGGAATATTGGCTCACAGAGCATCTTCGTCTGAATGGCGTATACTGGGGCTTGACAGCCCTGCATCTTCTTGGCTTCCCGGAAGCTCTCCCTCGGGAAGAGACTATCGACTTTGTTCTCTCCTGTCAGCGCGAAAATGGCGGGTTCGGAGCTGCACCCGGCCATGATGCACATATGCTTTACACTGTCTCAGCTGTGCAGATACTCGTAACCCTGGATGCGGTCGACGAGCTGGAAAAACGTGGTTTGGGCGGCAAGCAGAAAGTTGGATCTTGTATGATTTTGACTCCCACTCTTGTGGTCATCTTCAATTCGCACTTCGATCATGCTAAATAATCACAGTCATCGCAGGGCTACAGGACAGGACGACAGGCTCATTCATGGGCGACGAATGGGGTGAATTGGATACCCGTTTCGTCTATGGTGCCTTCAATGCCTTGTCACTATTAGGACTTCTGGATTTGGTCGATGTCACTAAAGCTGTCGCCTACATTCAGAAGTGTGAAAACCTGGATGGAGGATACGGGATCTGTCCCGGAGCCGAATCCCATGCTGGACAGGTCTTCACCTGCGTGGGAGCGTTGGCCATTGCTGGACGTTTGGACCTTGTGAACAAGGATCGTCTTGGTGGCTGGCTCAGTGAAAGGCAACTGGACAATGGTGGGCTGAATGGACGTCCTGAGAAGTTGCAAGATGCTTGTTATAGCTGGTGGGTCGGGTCCAGCTTAGCGATGATTGATAGACTGCACTGGATCGATGGCCACAAACTGGCTACATATATTCTTCGCTGTCAGGTGTGCTCGCCTCGTTGTCTACCAGGGTATCGTCAGAACTGACTCGTTGCAGGATCCGGAAGCTGGCGGTTTCGGAGACCGTCCGGGTAACATGGTTGATGTTTTTCATACGCATTTTGCAATTGCTGGCTTGAGTCTCCTGAAATTCGAAGGCGTTCAGGAAGTAGATCCTGTTTAGTAAGTCGCCTGGCACGATCCTCTCCTGTGACACATTTTTGCTGACCCGAAACTAGTTGTATGCCCAGAACAGTCACAATGAAATACTTGAAAAAGTAGCACCTTTCCAGCCAGTAATGGCTCAACTTTGACCCCAACCGTAATCAATTCGACCTCCTGCAATCTAATAACCCGTTGTTCTCTACCATCCATGGACTATGGGATACAAGGCAGGAGAAAAGAAATGACCATTGCGACTTATTTCCGCTTCATATCATTCCACAATTGCCTGATAATAGGCTGTTAAGACGCATTGGCACAATCTATCGCAAAGCACAATCTAATTCTCCTCTTACTAGATAGCTGATGAGATGAATCAAAAATATTTTCCCGATTGTTACAATCCATCCTCATGTTGACTATCGACTGCACCTGATGTCCCTTCTCCAAGTTGACTGCTGTAGATATGGGACATCCCCGCCACCTTCCCAATACGGACATCGAGTCAATTACAGGCAGGCCCTTCTGGAAGCAGCAATGTTTACACAGCACACCCCTTCGCACCTCCATCACCTGCTTGGATGGCAATGCGAATCTCAAGGCAAGTATCTGTCCATAATCGTCACTTCTTCTGCAATCAGACAGGGTTTTCACGGTCAGGGCCAGTCTTTCTATCTTGGATTTTTGTTCTGCTCTTTTCCGTGTTCGTGCAATTTTCGGGCTACATCTCTTACTTGTCACTTCCTTTCAGATCTCGCTCGGGTTGCATCCTTCATTTCGACTGCCCAGGATGGATGCTGAAGCACTTCAGTGCAACATCTGTCCCAAACGGGCTCGATTCAGCGATGTATCTCATTTGTTGACCCACGTCTCATCAAAGGCCCATCTTTCTCATTACTTCAAGCTTCAAGTGCGAAGCCATCAAGAAATTCAAGCCAGGAACCTCCTCGATGAGTACGACAGATGGTACAAGGCCAACAACTTGGCAAAACTACTTTCTGATCGGATGGCATCCAAAGAGGCTCGCAAAAGAAAGTCTCATGGGAATTCACTCGCTCTTGCTACATCATTGACTGCTCGACGCGGCGCTGGATCAAGAGACACGCCCAGAACTATATGCCCTCCATCTCATCAGCCTTTACCTGAGTTCCTTGACCCACGTCTTTCTGACCCTCATCTGAATGGTAACCCCATTGTGAGGAGCGGAGATGCTTCTCTTTCCACTCATCATGAAACGTCAGCTTCGTCGTCGGCTCCTGATCCTCAGTTTCTTGTCCGAGCAGGCTATACCCTGCATTCGAACGATCCGTCCCAAGAGCTTGCACCAGACCAATGTAAACATGAACCTGACTTTGAATCCGAAGAGGAGGGTGTTTCCAACACGCAAGTCACGCCGAGCCGGTCAATGAAACTAGAAAGCAGATCGGCCAACGCTTTCCAACCCTTGAGCACCGGCTCCGTCGATGGCGACCCCTTTGTTGACGACAGTGGAAGCTTTGATTATCTCAGACTAGTCGAAGGTGACAAGGAGAGGGCGGATGAGATGACAAGACTGAAGGGAGTACTGTGGCCTGGCATGGATATTTTTGACTCTGCCACAGAGCAGATGAGGCGTAAGCGCAACCAGAAGAAGGATGAGAGCATACTCAAGATGATGGAAAAGACCTCCATGTGTGTCGAGCCCACGGAACTTGTGTTTTCGCCAACAGGCATCCTGCGAAAGCAACGTGTTATATCAGGCAATGTCGAAGATAGCAGCCCTCTCAAGGGAGAGACACCGATCCCTAAGAGACGAGCCCCTCGCCCGAAGCGTGCACTTTCCCAAGTTGACTCTAATGTGCCGCGTGGACAGGATCGAAAACGGATCAAGAAGGCTGCGAAACGCACGGCAACCAGACGCGAAAGCGGCTTGGTCAGATATGACTCTCAGGCTTCAAGGAATCCCGGGGCTCAGTTGCCATATAAGTATGGCGTTCATCTTCGCTCCTCTTACGAAGACGAGACGGAAGAATTCAGCCTGGCGGTGAATGGTCTCGAATCCAGGGCTCGCATTGGGTTCACAGTGTTTCAAGACGAATCTAGCCAGCACATATCGAGCTACGATGAGCCATATCCGCGCTTTGGAGTATCGAGTCCTTCTCGAGAACCTTTTTTTGGACATGGAGCAACAGCTGAAAGGAGAGTCAACCGCTTTTCGGGTAATCATGCTCCTTTGCCTTCGGGAAGGGTCGCTCATGCTTCTGAAGAGCAAGAAAATATCGACCCTATGCTAGACGCTCACAGACGGGTTAAATCCCCTCTACTGTGGCAATCCTCAATGGTTAGGCCGCAGCACGCAGGCGATACAAGTTATACACCGCAGTATTTCTTCGAAGAAGCTCAAAGCAACGGACTGAGTCCTTTTGAGAGTCATGGCTTCTACGCTGGATATACGTTCAACCCATTGGCTATCTCAACCGCTAAGCTTCCCACTGAGAACCCAATCTTTGATGCTGATGGTCGTCATCCCTCCCGATTGCATTCTATGACACGCGCTACATCGCCCGAGGCGACTATATCAGACGTTGAGGAAGACGACTTTGAGCAACTCTATTTGGACACGAGCTCTCTCTAGTCTCGGCAAAGAGGACATGTTCTCCAACGCCATCATTCTCTCCTCTCAAATCGCATCCGTTGCGGCACGCTTGAACATGAATGACTGATCCTTCTCCGCCACCAAACCGTTGACCTATTTATATATTAGCACTTGCTATCGTCCAGTATCAAACCGGATGTCTGTCCCCAAAAAAGGCACATGATTCCAGGCTCAGAATCGTATTCGCTACCAGCGTGTTTTGCAGTTACCCCAACGGTTTTGTACTATTATACATCTTGACAGTGACCTGAGCGTCGGGTCCGGTAGCATGGAGTTGCATGGTGGAGCATCGCTGTACTATTTATCCGTATACAATAACTCATAACCTTGATTAGACGATTAGATAATCAACCAATGAAGATTAGATCGCGCACACGATAAGCTAGCGTGTTCTCCACGCGTCAAGCTTCATCTCCATGATGCAGCGAAATGGATGATTTTGTGTCCAGCGCTCCTTGGATTCATACACAGAATCAGAAGCCTTGAATCGGACTGATTAAGGAAGGAAATATCTAAAAACCTTGTAATCAGGTGCAACCCACTGCTAACCGCTCAAAAGACATCGGAAGATTCATCGCCACTTCTTTACTTGCGATGCCAAATTCCGCGCCTCTAATCTGACCTCGGCCTGCTTCGCGTTGACCATTCGACTCGGAAGTCCACAGAGACTTCTGAGAAATAAAATGCCACTAAGTTCGTCGCAGTCGTCACCGGCGTCCTCACAGAATCTCAAGCGTAAACAACAGACCATTTCCAGCTTCTTCACGAAGAGGGCGCCGGCAACAGAGAAGAGAACCAACGACAACGAAGATGGGCGAGCAACGAGCCAGAAAAAAGCAGATATGCCGCTGCGTGAAACGACAAGGGATCAAAATGATTTGGTGGACGACGAGGACGAGGACGAGGATATAGTGGTCCCGGCTCCGAAGCGGGTTAAAACGAACGGAGTTTATTCCGAGAACGAATTTGGACGCAATGTTAAAGAAGCGTCGAATGCTGCACGGGGACGAGATCATCCATCAAGCAGCAGCCAACGCACCAATCTTTACAAGTTTGCTAGCTCTCCCGCTGACGATGCAAGCACCGAGAAAGCAGACGATCCGGAAGCGAGGCAGCGGCAGCTGGAACGCGAGAAACTACACAAGCTCTTTGTCAAGAAGCTGGGGGGAGCCGACTGCCTTATCGGAATCGGTAGGAATGCCGCGACTGAGGCTCCCTCTGGCGCGGAGGAGGTTGCGGAAGGCGACGAGGATGATGAACCCGCACCTCCGCCCCAGTCAAAGGGGAAAGGGGCGTCGAAGAAGGGTGGGAGCAAGCTAACTCCGCTGGAGAGGCAAGTGATTGAGATCAAGCGCAAGCATATGGACACGGTGTTGGTGATCGAGGTGGGCTACAAGTTTCGGTTCTTTGGCGAGGATGCGAGGATCGCTGCTAAGGAATTGAGTATTGTATGCATACCTGGCAAAATGAGGTTTGATGAACGTAAGTCAGTTCGGAATACTTCTTCTGTCCTCTTGCACTGGGGATATGATTGCTAAAGGGTATGCAATTGCCAACAGATCCCTCCGAAGCTCATCTCGATCGCTTCGCATCCGCTAGTATACCGGTCCACCGATTACATGTGCATGTGAAGCGTCTCGTAACAGCTGGATACAAGGTCGGCGTGGTGAGGCAGTTGGAAACTGCCGCCCTCAAGGCCGCTGGAGACAATCGTAATGCTCCTTTCTCCCGGAAACTTACCAACCTATACACGAAGGGAACTTATGTGGACGATGTTGAGGGGTTGGATGGTGCTACACCTGCTGCATCAGGCGGTGCTTCCCCGGCTACCGGGTACATGCTATGCATTACTGAAACAAATGCAAAAGGCTGGGGCAATGACGAAAAGGTACATGTTGGTATCGTCGCTGTCCAGCCGAACACGGGTGACATCATCTACGATGACTTTGAGGATGGATTTATGAGGAGTGAGGTGGAAACTAGATTACTTCATGTCGCGCCTTGCGAACTTGTCATTGTCGGGGAGCTGTCCAAGGCTACAGAGAAACTCGTGCGACATCTCTCTGGTAGCAAGCTGAATACCTTTGGCGACAAAGTCCGCGTGGATAGGGTTGCTAAGAAGAAGACCGCAGTGGCCGAATCACATAGTCATGTTGCGAACTTCTATGCCGCAAAGTTGAAGGCAGCCAATACTGCGGAGGATGCGCCAGCCAGTAACTTACTCCAAAAGGTGCTTAATTTGCCGGAGCAGGTGACTGTGTGTCTTTCGGCTATGATTGAGCATCTCACAGAGTACGGATTGGAGCACATTTTCGAGCTCACCAAGTATTTTCAACACTTTTCTTCTCGATCACACATGCTGCTGAATGCGAATACCTTGGTCAGTCTCGAGATTTACCAGAACCAGACAGATCATTCGGCCAAAGGCAGTCTCTTTTGGACCTTGGACCGAACGCAAACGAGATTTGGACAGAGGTTGCTTCGAAAATGGGTCGGACGGCCCTTGCTGGACAAGGTGCGCCTGGAGGAAAGGGTGAATGCTGTTGAGGAGCTGAAGAGTCCGGATAAAACTGTGCAGGTGGAGAGACTCAAAAGATTGCTAGGAAAGATCAAGAGCGATCTAGAGAAGAATCTGATTCGGATCTACTATGGAAAGGTATGTACATGTGACTTGAATACGCCTGTAGCGGAGCTTTTTACTAAGGAGGAAGCAGTGCACGCGCCCAGAGCTTCTCACTGTTCTTCAGACGCTGCAGACCATTGCACAGGAGTATGTTGACGTCAAGACCCCCGAGGACTCCGGCTTCAAATCGCCCGCTCTCGGTGAGGCTATTGCTCAACTACCGTCAATATTGGAAGATGTTGTCAAGTTCCTGAACAAGATCAACATGCATGCGGCGCGAAATGACGACAAGTATGAGTTCTTTCGGGAATCGGAAGAGACAGAAGAAATTAGCGAACACAAGCTCGGGATCGCGAGCGTCGAACACGAATTAGAGGAACATCGCTCTGTCGCTGCCGAGATCATCAAGAGGCCGAAGGTGACTTACATTACATCGTCGGGGATCGAGTATCTGATCGAGGTTGAAAACACTTCAGCGGCCATCAAACGAGTGCCGGCGTCATGGGTCAAAGTGAGCGGGACCAAGAAGCTTTCTAGATTCCATACGCCAGAGGTCATTCAGCTATTACGGCAACGAGATCAGCACAAGGAAGCGTTGGCTGCAGCGTGCGACAAAGCGTTTGCGGCTCTTCTGGCCGAGATAGCGGCTAATTATCAGGCCTTCCGTGACTGCGTCCAGTCTCTAGCGACGCTCGACTGTTTGCTCTCCCTGGCCGCAATTGCTAGCCAGCCAGGATATGTGAAGCCCGAGTATACCGACCAAACATGTATTCGCGTGGAACAAGGGCGCCATCCAATGGTGGAGCAACTTCTGCTCGATAGCTACGTTCCCAACGATATTGATCTGGATAGCGACAAGACTCGTGCCCTCCTCGTCACCGGTCCGAACATGGGCGGCAAGTCCAGTTATGTACGGCAAATAGCCCTGATTGCCATCATGGGGCAGATTGGCTCCTACGTTCCCGCTCAGTCAGCGAAGCTCGGCATGCTGGACGCCGTGTTTACTCGCATGGGAGCTTTCGACAACATGCTGGCGGGTGAATCGACCTTCATGGTCGAGCTGTCTGAAACGGCAGACATCCTCAAGCAGGCAACGCCCCGTTCGCTGGTCATCCTTGATGAGTTGGGCCGGGGCACGTCTACTCATGACGGGGTTGCCATCGCGCAGGCGGTCCTGGATTACATGGTACGGACGATCCGAAGTCTGACGCTCTTTATCACCCACTATCAGCATCTTTCCAATATGGCGCAATCCTTTCCGGACCGCGAACTTCGCAACGTGCACATGCGATTCACCGAGTCCGGGTCTGGCAAGGAGGAAGAGATCACCTTTCTCTACGAAGTCGGAGAGGGTGTGGCGCATCGCAGTTACGGATTGAACGTAGCACGGTTGGCGAACCTACCAGCGCCGTTACTCGAAGTGGCCAGGCAGAAGAGTACGGAGCTAGAAGAGCAGATTCGCCGTCGTCGACTTGCCGGACTTCTTACGGCTGTTGGAGGATTGATGGAGGATCCTGCAAAGGGGGACGAGGACTTCTTCGAACGACTCATCAGCAACGCGGAGCAGCTGTAGCGTGGGCTTGCAGACCGGTGAAAGACTTTCAGGGAATTGGCATGAACTACTGTACACATAGTAACGACATAGACCGGGCTCAATCATCATACCTCTATTCAGGGTCACCCTGTGGAGTTCTCGTATAGAGTTACCTAGCTTGAAGCTACTACAGATTACGATCTATATCAAGGGCTGGCGATCATCCCACGAGACGTAGCTTGATCTTGACTGGGAAAAGGTAGAGACCCATCGTGACTTGCATTTGGGAGGTGTTGGAATCAGAGACCTTGCGCGGCGAGTCACGACCAACCCCTCTCTGACCCAAGTTCCAACGAACCCTCAACTGCAGCAAAGACCCAGATAAGACTCGATGCAAGTGATAGGTGGTTGCGTGATAAGTCGTATATTTCTCCTCGGTTTCCCACAGATCTAGATCTTCTATAACCCATGCGTCATGCAAGCCATCCTGGACGGAAGATCAACCAGGACACAAATTCTACTCCGTCTTTCACCTTCGAGAAGGGCAATGCGACCTGCGGGCATGACAAGCGACACGTTGACAAGACGCGAAAAAGGGAACAAGGGAGAAGAGTCCGCCCATTCGAGCATCGTTGCTTTCAAATTTTTTTGCGTTTCATTAGAAAGGGTTGAGCTTGGTTTCCCCGTTGGCTCTCTCTTTTATTCCCTGATATCTCGAAGACAGATAGGATATGTAGAAAGATTTGGATGGAAAGCCAAAGTATCACAACCGTTTCGTCGCATCAGCCCATGCAAAGTTGAACCAGCCACGCTTTTTTCATTGCTAGAAAAACTTTTGCCTTTCCCGACCTCCCAGAATCATTTCCAACGCAAGCAAACGTACATGGCCTCGAGAGGGAATAAAAGACGACAACTCGGCGAGAAATTCGACTCGAAATTACCGGAGACGGCGGGCCTCTCTCTCGGATTCGAGCAGGCAGAGGATGTCATCGACCTTGACTGTAGGTTGCGACAAAAATTCCTAGTTAGCCCATGCACTTTTGATATTCGACTCTGGTTTTCCCTTCCGATGGTCCCCCTGTATCCCAGTTCGATATGATTCCGGTTTGCAGTCGCATTCGCATTCGCAGTCATTCCTTTTTTCCTTTCGCTCCTTGTGTCGAGATGACCAGTTTCTTCCTCCATTTTGAAATGTCGCGATCGGATTGTCGGCCGGGATACGAGGACCACCGAAAGAGAAAGAAAACCCCCGAAACCACCTCCCACAAAACTCAATCGCTCAACGGAAATCGCATACCTGGACCCTTGACGTTACGGATGATGCTGCGGGAAGTGTCATCCATGAACTCGACGCGGACCTGGGTGACACCACCACGGGAGCCTAAAGCGAGCAACCAAAAGCAGTTATTATACCAAATCCAACTGCGATATCCATCACTATTTTTGTAGATCACGTACCGGTACGGCCGAGAACACGAGTCACCTTGACGAGCTTAACAGGCTGCTTGGCGGAATCCATCTTGGAGGTTGGGCTCGACGACAGCGAGAGGGTTGACTTGACGGGATAGAAGGGAAGATGGCGGCGTAGGTGGGTTAGATGAGGCCGTACGGGTAGATGGACTGTGTTGCAAGCGAGGAATTTGCGGCGCGGGCTTGTGTGGGTTTCTGTTTTGGGCATAACGCGGGAAACTTTACGCGAGGGCTCAGGGCTAACAGACACCTGGTATTTCAGGCAGTAAATGACCGTGACCGAATGACCAAGGCAGCAATTCAGGCCACAAGGCACCATGAGGAACCGCCACTTTTTTTATTTGCTTTAGAAGAGATCTCAGACTCCAAATGTTCAACCTTGGAATCCTCGTGGTTCAGCAGAATAATGTGATTCGTAGAACCTGTATCTGTATTCATGAATTCGTCTTCCATGTATATACTACATATAGCTATATTTGAATAGATGTAGTCGCGATTGACTCTACTCTACTTGCTGTCCTGCTCTTCTGCCCCTCACCGTTCGAGTCAGAATCTGAACTCCGATTTCGTTCCGCAACTTTCGGTCAACTCTTCATCCCAGGCACATCGCCGACGGCGCCAGTCAATTCCCGTTGAATATACTGGATATCATTGTCACTCACTATTTAATTGCGCTCGTGTGAATAATATCAATCCTTTCCCCTCCAAGCTTGCCGCGATCCCCTACAGAATTCTCATCTACCCCGCGCCGTTGATCGTCAGTAGACATGGATCTCGTCAACC
Organism: Aspergillus thermomutatus; assembly: GCF_002237265.1. Taxonomy (NCBI): domain Eukaryota; kingdom Fungi; phylum Ascomycota; class Eurotiomycetes; order Eurotiales; family Aspergillaceae; genus Aspergillus; species Aspergillus thermomutatus. The sequence goes on from NW_020798051.1 coordinate 144,524, forward strand.
AGTACGTGACCTGCACCAACAAGAACAGACCCTATAATTTGACTCAATTGCTATACCATAAGTCCGTCTTATATCGACTAACATTCTCTCTCAGCCTCGAAGGAAGACTTCTCTTCGCCGTCCCTAAAAGCAAGTTCCCTCTGTGACTCACCTCGTCTTTCGCAATCGCATTTCTATTCTTTGACCACAAGACCCCACGATCGCAACGACGAAGACCCCCCCAGCTAACTCGTAACTCTTGTGCACAACAGAGGGCCGTCTCCAACAGGCTACCCTGGACCTCCTGTCGGGCAGTGACATCCAATTCCGCCGCGAAACCCGCCTCGACATCGCGCTGGTCAAGAATCTCCCAATCGCGCTCATCTTCCTCCCCGCCGCAGACATCCCAACCTTTGTCGGCGAGGGCCGCGTCGACCTCGGTATCACCGGACGCGACCAGGTCGCCGAACATGATGCGCAGCTGGCCGAGGGCGAGGTCTCGGGCGTCGAGGAGATCATGGATCTCGGGTTCGGCGGGTGCAAGCTGCAGGTGCAGGTTCCGCAGAAGGGCGACATCACGGAGGCGAAGCAGTTGATCGGCAAGAACGTTGTGACCAGCTTCACGGCGCTGACGAAAGCGTTCTTCTCCCGGCTGGAGGGTGTGGAGGTGGGTCAGAAGCTCAGCACCAAGATCAAGTATGTCGGTGGTAGTGTCGAGGCTGCTTGCGCTCTTGGTGTGGCCGACGGTATTGTCGATCTTGTCGGTATGTGTTTACCCTTTTCCCTCGGACGTTAGGTCGATCGAGTCCGGTACTGACGGGGTGCAGAATCCGGCGAGACCATGAAGGCTGCTGGTCTCAAGGCCATTGATACTGTCGTCGAGAGCACGGCCGTGCTGGTCAAGTCTAGGTCAACCCAGAACTCCCTTGTTGATTTGATCACCTCTCGTATCCGTGGTGTTATCAGTACGTCCCTCTCACTCTTGTTGAATGTGCCAAATGCTTACGCTCCCCACTACAGCCGCCCAACGATACGTCCTGTGCCAGTACAACATTCCCCGCTCCGAGCTATCGGTTGCCTCGCAGATCACCCCCGGCAAGCGTGCGCCCACAATCACCGCTCTCGAGGAGGAGGGCTGGGTGGCCGTCAGCTCCATGGTCGAGAAGAAGAAGATTGCAACCGTCATGGACGAGCTGGTCAAGGTCGGCGCGTCGGACATTCTGGTCCTCAACATTGCCAACTCGAGAACGGGTTAGACTTTTCTTTTTCTTTTTCTCATTCTTAGAATTCTATGCGGCGCATGATTTGTAGTATTTTTATATCTGTTGGATCTTTGAAGATTATATTCTGCCATACTGTTACGCTTATCACGCTTACCCTTGACTTTCTGTTCCTTGGCGGTTCGCGGAAAACTATAGACCATGGTTGCTTGAGAAATATGAAAACCAATTGGATAAACATGAAAATAGAGCAAGGATCGATCGATATACATTGATACATATCTATATTCTATGTATGAACGATTGGAGATGTAGTATACAAAAGGCGCCATGCAAGGATAGCAGTCAAGTCATTACTCATATTGTCGTCATCATAAACAAGCGCCAGAAATCAGAGACAAAGATAGGGTATCAAATGCATGGCAAACAAATGCCCAGTCCATATAAGCGGCTACGAAGAAGGGCCCAGTCCCACACCCTCCCGTCGGCCACGGACCAAAGCCCGGAGACACTGGCCAACGCCTTCCAGATCCCCCAGCAGCCCAACATGTCCCCGCTCGCTCCTCACCAGGCCACCCTTGATGATCCGGTACCCAGGAGGCAACATCGCCGCCGAGGCGAGACAGACGCCGTCACCGGCCGCGAAGGCCAGATCGTCGTATGCGTCCTGGCGCCTGATCTGGTCGCGCGACCAGACGCGGGCTCCGTAGACGGTGGGGACGGACTTGCCGTACAGCACGGCGGCGGGCGGGTACCGGTTCTCGGACTGGTGGGCGGCGTTGAAGGCGAGCTCCTGCTTGAAGCGCTTGACCTCCGCCAGCGTGCGCTCGAGGTAGGCGAGGGCCGTTGCGCGCGGGATGGTGCACGTCGTGGCGACCTTGGTGTGTGCCGAGCCGCGCAGGTTGGAGGTTGGGCCGACGAGGCCGTCGCCCGTCGGGGCCATGGCGGAGGCCTTGTTGGGTAGATAGGAGACGGGGTCGGTGGCGTGAGGGGCGTTCTCGCGGAGGTGTGGGTGGTGGACGGCGCGTCCGTCGGTGCTCCGTTGGGCGGGCGAGTCGGTGATCTCTTCGGAGGAGCCGTTGTCTCTGCCGAGGACGGTGGAGAAGCGCTTCCTGATCCCCAGATCGGGCAGGTTGTCCTTGAAGCCGCGGGTGGCGGTCAGCGGGGGCAGCGCGGGGCTGATGCAGGGCGAGAGGCGGTATTCGTCCCAGTTCTGGACGGAGAAGAAGTCGACGCGGTATTCTTCCTTGGTGCGTTTGTCGATGAAGCAGTGTCCGTCTTCGGGCAGCAGGGCGAAGCTCGTCCGAAAGGTGAAGTTCACCTGTGCGGTGAGCACCCGGGTACTCAAAAGCACCTCGTCTCCGTTGCGCAGGGGCCCAAGGATGTTGACACATTGCTGTGGGACGCCTGCGTAGAGGACCCCGTCGAAGAGCTCGGGCCGTTGGTTGACGGCATGGCGCGTAATCAAACCCCCCAGGCTGTGGGCAATGACATACGCTCCTCTCCTCTCGCGTGGCACGTCGGGTGCATTGGACGGAAGGCCTTCCAGGAATTTGATCAGCTTCTTCGAAAGCAGGTGCGGACTCAGTCGCCAATCGTAGCCGTAGTCCCAGACGCGGAGCTTGCCATTGACCGCGTTGTCGCACTTTTGCAGTCGCTTCATCAGCCGGCGGCAGATGTCAACGGGCCCGACATGCGACAACACGCCCGAGGGGATGATCGTTTCCTCCATCCGCTCTTCGTCCTCCGGGTTCAAGCCGACTTCGAGATCCACCTTGCGAAGATTGAGGCCCACTTTCATCGGCACCCACAGCTGGCGCTGGGGCGGTTTGGCAGAGCGCAGGACAGAGCCCCGATAGCCTCCCAAGATGACAACGTCGCCCGTCAACTCGGACATGGCTTCGGCCAGTATCGGATGCATCGAGGCTGAATTATTGCGTGGGGATTGCTCGCGCGACTGCGAGGTCTTTTCTCTGAGGATCTCCCGGTGGGACTGCGGTTCGGCAGCGTCATTACTATTGCCTTTTCGATGGGCGACGTCGCTGAGAAATGGCTTGTATCCCCAGTCGCTGCGGAGGTCCTGAAGGTGCAAGGTGGGCATGCTAAGCAGCCGGCTGCTAGAGTCTTGAAGACTGTCCTTGATGGCCTTGAAACGACTGTTGATTTGGGAATGAATATGTTCGTACCGGGGTGCCTGATCGAGGGACGACGCCGTGGACGATGCTCTCAGGTACAAAGATTGATCCGATGAGGACCGCCTGAGCGAGGCCGGGTGCCCGGAGAAATTACCGGGCCTTTGTGTAAATGAATGCTTCGCAGCCGTCATCCCGTTCAAAGGTCTCAATTCAGGAACCGGCTCATCCGCAGCCGTTGGATTCGGGTCTGGAGTTGAGAACGATCGCCGCCTCTGGTGTTCAGCGGCCGCTTGAGCCTGTTCAAGAGCCAGTCGAGACGGCGAAGGCTTCACGGTCTGGCTGCGAGCTCGGGCATGCAAGGTATTTGACCGGAAGGGCAGCGAAGACCGTTTCGCCAAAGAGCCCAGATCCGGCAGAAACTTCCTCAGCCGCAAGTTGGATATGGCATCCCCAGACCAGGCCCGAGGACGCGGCAGTCCATTCTTCAGAATCGACCTGGTGAAACTGGTCCGTTGACCGTCTTTCGCCGGGGGGACAGTGCTCCGGTGCACCCCATTCGGGGCCTGGCCGGCACGAACCGGCAGACCAGCCCCCTCTGGTGGATGCGCATGCGATTCACGAGCATCCGGCAGGGACTCCGGTTCAGAAGTGATCTCGGCAAGAAAGAGACCATCGGAGTCGACGACATTGTCAGGAATGGCATCGAAAAACTTGCCATTGCGCTCCATGATGCGTGATTTCTCCTCCGCGGGCGTCAGACGGGCCTTCATGCGACTCTGCGTTGGGCCAATGCTGACGCCAACCATCTCGTTGGCTTCATCTTCCTTAGCGGCGTCGACAGAATGGTAGCCCAGTTCATCGCTGTCGGAATTGGACTGCAGGACCGGAGATCGATCCTCAGGGCTGGAAGAAGTATCCACAATGGCATTGACCTGATCCTGGCCTTCCGGATTGACCAGCGAGACCGGCATGATGTAGAAGTTGAGGTTGCTGGTGGTGGTATATGACTTTGTCCATGCGGTAGTAACGGGGGATAATGATGATAGCAAGAACGATAATGGAAGACAGATAATAACGATTTATTAAAAGAAGCAAACTAGAACCACGAATTCACATGTGAGAGACACTAAGGCAGTCTAAGGAATGGAGATGTCTGAGATGAGACGATGAAGCTCTAGCTTGTCGTAGTCGTATTCGTAAATCTTGCCTCAAGGAAGAGCAGGAGGAAGAGGAATAAAAAAACATCCAAAGAAGGTACTTTGCTTGATGATGAAATTAATAAGAAATTGATGTCACTTCCTTCTTCTCTTCTCAATAATAATTGGACTATTCATGAATCCTTTTTAACCAACGGAACTTTGTTGGTTTCATTCTTTTTTCCTGGTGGCAGACACACAGGCTCGGTTCCACTGAACAAGTGCACAGCCTCCGGAGCTGCCGGAAGACATTCACACAACAGTGGTGGATTTATGAAGCAATTGAGGGATGATGATTCGCTAGTAGGCAAAAGCTGGAGATGCTTGAATAGATCTTGGCCTAGTTAGCCCCTGATTATTCTGATGCTGTGTTTCATGATGCTATCCATACATTTATTGCTTGTAGACTATACCAGTGGTAGTAGTCACAGTACCTCTGGCATGTCTATAGAAGGATAATCTCCCATATATGCTCTAAAGAAGATCAGACAAATAAGCTATTTTTGACTTCGACCTGGCCATTACCTTACCACTGAATCATAATACATTTAACATAGCGCCTGATACTGATACATATGATACATCATGTCCAGCACCTCAGCACAATAACTAGTACGGAGGACTGGTTTGTTCAAACAATTCAATAACAATTTCATCCCAGTCCCAATTGCAAAATACAAAAACCATGGTATCATCATTCATAACAACAAAAGTAGACTGCCTAACGAGTCTCCCTCTGGCCAGCAAGCGTCCCCGACTGGATCTCCTGCTCACCCTTATTCGCAATGGCCTCGTTCTTCGCTGCGCCTTCTTCATGACCAAATGCCTTGTCAACAGCTGCATTCAGTGCTCCCCGCAATGACTCCCCAGCACCCTGTTGAAGTCCTGGTTAATACTCATTTCCGCTAATCAGAGAACGGATCAGGTCGACTTACGTGAATGCCAGCAATGGCTGATCTCACCCCACGGCCAATCTCCTCGCCCTTGGCGGCTGATCGGCTCTGTCCATCCGCGGTGTACTCCTTTTTTGTAGTGCTGGGCGCATATTCAGCTCGGTAGTCCTGCTTATCGTAGCTGCTGGATCCCGGGACCGGCTGGTGGCCCACGCCGCCGGTCGTCGCGTATCCCGACCCAGTCGCGGGGTTGTATCCCGATACGTTAGGGTCATATCGCGAGCGATTATCTTCCGTTCCAGGCGCTCCGACGGAGGTGGTCGAGGAGCCGCGCGTGACACGCGCACCCGCTCCAGAGGTATCGGTGGGATTGCGGGAGGTCCCTGTACCTGTCTGGTTGGTCGTCTTGGTGGTCGTGTTGCCTGTCTGGCTGTCGACGCGGGGATCGAGCTTGTTCATAACCGAGGAGCCGTGAGGGCCAGCGTTGGTGCTGTTCGGGTTGTCGTAGCTCTGTGTGGCGCCCGGGTGGACGTTGCCGGAGGCGGCCATGCCTGGGGCGTACTGGGCCCGGTTGTTCATGTCGCTGTCGACGCGGGGATCGAGAGTGTTGGCGACATTGGAGTCATGTGGGCCGGCTGACTTTGAGGCAGGTCCAGTGGAAGGGTCACCGGTGCTAGCTGCAGTGTTGACGTTGGTCCCAGTTGGAGTGGTGGAGTTGGGGTCTTGGTAGCCTCCGAAGGTGGAGGACTGGTAAGGCGCTTGAGTGGTACTCATGTTGTAGAACTGGAAATTATCTCTTGATATCAAAAAGTAAGTTGATATCTAGTGTATAGATTGTCGAAGTCTAGATGTTCTTATAGTTTGCCCCAGTTTGATGATGCTCAGCACCTTCGACATCATCGCCTTGACCGGTGACGTCAGGCTGATCCCACTTTCTGTCGGGGAGCGCACGCTCTTTGGATGCATTCCCAAGTTGGTAGATCATATGCTATCTGAGGTTAAAAAGCTTGATCGCATCAAATGCGGCCATATTGAAGCCTCTCTGAACTGGCAGGAGGGTCGTACAAATTGCTCGGTGGCTGCTGTTGGGTTCACAGGATTTCCCAAAGAGGAAACCCTTATCGATAAAGATGGAGGTGCATAACTACGTCATGAATGCATAAATGAACAACTGCTGTATAAGTCAGCAATGCAATTATGCTTGTCCTCAGCCTTTGAATGATCCTGTTAATTTCTAGACTTCTTCTAGAATTAGATATAAGTCCGATAATTTGCGGTGCCAAACTCTGTCTCTAGATTAGTTCCTTTGGAATCATCGTTAGTGGGACAGCTGGAGAAACGGACTGATAACTGAATACAGAACATCGGCCGTGCCGAGGTACTTTTGCTGCAAGTCAAAAGGGTGTCAGAAAAGGTAGACTCGATAACCGAAGCCTATATGTGAAGGCTCACTTCATCTTTCACTGCAGTTTTTCCATCTGCATTTTCATATCTTGGTTCCAGCAAGCAGATAGCCAAAATGCCCATCCCAAACAGACAGATCATCTACGCCAATACGCCCTCCCCGGCCATCGATCCCTCGTTGACAAATGGAACCTTCAAGCTCAACACAACCTCCATCCCCGACCAGATCCCCAATGACAAAGTCCTCGTTCGCGTGCACTACCTCTCCCTCGACCCGGCCATGCGCCAATGGCTCACAGCAAAACGCTCATACATTGCCCCCGTTGAGCGCGGCAGCGTCATGCGCGGCCAGAGCATCGCACAGGTGGTCGCGGTCGGGAGCGGACTACAGTCCCAATACAAGGTCGGCGACTGGGTCGTCGCCTACTCCGGGTGGCAGGAGTATTGTCTGCTGGGGCCCAAGGAGGCCCAGAAGGTGGTCGTCCCTCCCGGCTGCCAACCCACCGACGCCATGTCGGTGCTCGGAATGACGGGGTTGACTGCCTACTTTGGCATGACGGAGGTCGGGCAGCCGAAACCTGGCGACACCGTCGTTGTGTCTGGTGCCGCCGGCGCGACGGGCATGGTCGCCGGACAGATTGCCAAGGTCAAGGGAGCCAAGCGGGTCGTCGGCATTGCGGGCAGTGCCGACAAGTGCGAGTTCCTGGTCAAAGAGCTGGGATTCGATGTGGCCATCAACTACAAGGACAAGGACTGGAAGAAGCAGTTGAAGGAGGCTACACCGGAGTACATCGATGTGTACTTTGACAATGTCGGAGGTGAAATCCTCGATGCTTGTCTCGCGCGGGCCCAGAGAGACTCTCGGTTCGTGATCTGCGGTGCTATCAGCCAGTACAACTCGGCCAAGCCCCAGGGGCCTACGAGCTTCATGAACGTCATTGTAAGTTTTGCCGCTAGGCGTGTGGTAGCTGATAGATCGCTAATGCCGTATTGCAGTCGCAACGAGTTACAATGAAGGGTTTCATTGTGTTTGACTATGCGAAGAAGTATGACATTGCCTTGAAGGATCTCTCAACATGGTTGTCACAGGGTAAGATCAAGCGCAAGGAGCATATCATCCGGGGTGGATTGGAAGCGGCGCCTCAGGGTCTGGTGAACCTTTACGAAGGCGCCAATACCGGCAAGATGATGGTCGAGGTGGCACCTGCTAGTGAGGCTATTGGAGCCAAGGCCAAGCTGTAAGATTTTGTATATATCGCTTAATGTGAATGCTTGCTGCAAAACATTCTATAGTGTGGATATTGTCAGATAGCTGGCCAAAAACAACCATTAACTTGAGAATTTATGAAGGAGACTATGAAAAGAGCTTGTGCATCTTTGTATTGGAATCTTGCGTTGATATTGTTGACCAAGGTAGATCAGGTACACATGACGATGGCAACAGAATCTTGTACTGCCAACCGCAAGAACTATCTAATAATTCAAGAATCAAGTTCAACCTATGAAGAAGATCAGAATCATCCGGTGTGGTCACCGACATCATCTCCTCTACCGACGTACTTCACTTCTTCCCTTGGATCGACGTCATGCTGATGAACCCCCACAACACAGTGGGTGAATCCTGTCTGGACACTCGCGAATCTTGCCAGAATCATTCATCTGGAATTCTTCTAGATTCATGACGATCCAGATGAGAGAAATGCCCTATATACACTCTAGAAATCCTGTTTTACCTTTGCAGAGGGCCAACCGTTGCGATGATGATGCGCCAAATTGCTCCCCTGCGAGCTGTCTCTGGACAGATGCTTCCACCACGAATCTACCACCGGGCTGTATATAATAAAAGCTGCTTGTCTTCGTTACAAAATTATCCTAGACAATTCTCTCCATCTACATTCAGACCTTTCACCGCTACATCAGATAGATCTGTTTCCGAAGCAGTCAAAATGGAGGCCCAGAGTAGTAACCAGACCTTCAAGCTCGACAATCTCTTCAATGTCAAGGGAAAGGGTATGCAGACCTTCAATTGTCCTCAATACCAAGATACTAACCGATACAGTGGCCCTGATCACCGGCGGAGGCTCCGGCATCGGTCTGATGGCCACACAAGCGCTGGCTGTCAACGGCGCCAAAGTCTACATCACCGGACGCACAGGGGAGAAGCTGGACCGCGTCGTTGAGCTGTACGGACAGAACATCCCCGGAGAGATCATCGCCATCACAGCCGACGTCACAGACAAGCAGTCGATTGAGAAGCTCGTCCGAGAGATCTCCTCGCGCGAGAAGCATCTATCCATCTTGATCAACAACGCCGGAATCTCAAGCCACTCGCAGACAGTGGAGCACGAAGAGCCGACCGAGCTGCGGAAGAGCCTGTTCGACGACCCGGCCTCCAAGCCGGAGGAATGGGAGAGCGTGTTCCGGACGAACGTGACGCAGCTGTTCTTCACCACCACGGCGTTCCTGCCGCTGCTGGCCAAGGGGTCGGAGCAGGAGCACGGCTGGTCCAGCACGGTGATCAACATCTCGTCGATCTCGGGGATCGTGAAAGTCTCGCAGCATCATTTTGCGTATAACGCGTCCAAGGCGGCGGCGATCCATCTGACCAAGATGCTGGCGCATGAGATCAGTTCGTCCAAGCTGAAGATCCGGGTGAATAATATCGCCCCGGGTGTGTTCCCCAGTGAGATGACGGCGGGAGAGAGCGATGAGAAGCAGAAGAGCTTTATCCCCAAGGAGAAGTATGAGCAGAAGGTGCCGGCTGGCCGGCCGGGCAAGGACGAGGATATGGCGAGTGCGGTGCTCTTCACGGCGACAAACCAATATCTCAATGGGCAGACGATCGTGGTGGATGGGGGGTACGTGTTGGCTGCAGGCAGTGTCTAATGACTTTTGATGTTGAGAATGGAATTAACATGTAGCATAGCCCATGGTTCGTTAATCACACAGAATACATCCATCATCACATGCCCTTAATCAGTGTCTGGACCAGCCATGACTGTTACACCCCCATCTCTCCAGCACAACAAACACTCACCCCATACATCCACTCAGACCTGAGCACCTGCGACGCCGTGATGCGCCGCCTCGGGTTCGGATCCAGCATCGCGTACACCACATTGCGACAGCGCTTCTATCGCTCAATCAGCGTCTGCTATCGATCGCAGATTTTTTTCAAGCTGGCACCTACCTCTCCCAGCCTTTCAATAGGCGCATACCCTTCCTCCCCCTTCCGCCCAACAAGATACTCCCGGTACCGCCCATCCTCCTCCTCGCTCGCCATCCGCCACAGCAGCCGCCTACACCGCATAGCCATATACACCAGCCCAGCAGCCCAGACATCGCCAGCCCGCGGGTCGAACGGCTTGCCCTCGCACAGCTCCTCCGGCGCAATGTAGGGTATCGTCCCGAGGAGTTTCCGGGGCGGGGAGTAGGCCACCGAACCGGCAGACCCAACCTCATCCCCAATCTCGGAATCTGAGTCGGAGGGATCACCAGGGGGCAGGCACACCGCACTCCCAAAGTCCGCCAACTTCACCGCCCCGTTGACGGTGAGGAGGATATTCTCGGGTTTGATATCGCGGTGTGCAAGGCCGTGGCCATGTAGGTAGGCGATGGCCCGCATGATCTGTTTGAAGAAGCAGCTTATCTCGAGGAGCGCGAGCGTGGCCCCCGCTGTCGCGATGAGGGTGCACAGATCGCCGGCGGCGCAGTACTCCGTTACCAGGCAGAGCTCGCCGCGGTCGTTGAGGAGGGTGTCGATGGTGCGGAGGATGTTCGGGTGGGAGAGGGCGGAGGAGAGGGATTGTTCGAAGCGGTGGTGGGTTGCGATGGTTGGACTGGAGGAGCGGCGGAAGACCTTGACGACATGGAGTTGTTTTGGGGATGTAGGACTGGAGATGGGTCGGTGGGCGTACAGGCGCACGGAGCTGAATGAGCCGTAGTGAAGGATCTCGGTGCAGGTGCCGTACTTTTGTGTCAGGGAGGAGGGTGGTGGTGGTGATGGTGATGAGGATGGAGAGATGCTGGAGTAGGTGGAGGAGGAGGAGAGCAGTAGTGGTCGTTGTTCCGGTTTGCAGGAGTTCTTGGGCGTCCAACAGCGTATAAGTATGTTGAAGAGTTTCAACGCTTGGAAAGGATTGTAGGTCTCCCTGGGTTCTTGGGATACCAGGTCATGCTGGTGATGTTCGTGATGGCCGTGGCTGGTGTTCACCTTGGATATGAGAGACATGACTGTTTACTGAGTGTATAAACCGGATCTCAACACATCGTGATACCTTCGAAGAAGCTTGTATTTATAACTCAGAAGAGAGGAATAGCAGTGCTATCCATCAAGATGAGCGTTCTAGAGGAGTCCAATCAAGGGATGAGGATAAGCGGGAGAATGAAGGCAGGGGCGTATCTGTAGCATCGACTGTTGTACAGCAGTTTTCCACGGGAAAATGCCTCAGATAGCTCAAAATGGCAGATCATATGCTCACAGATCCGGTAGATCGTTGACGTGGCTTGAATATATACACCCGCAGATTCATTGGCAGACCATGAACCGATGAAATCGCTCAACGCCCAAGCTTTGCCTCTCTGCAAGGCATGGTGATCTTGCACGCTCTGTGCGACTCTCAAATATGAGTTGCTTGCTGCATGATAGTACTACCTAGCTTCGTTCTTATCTTGGCTGTCAAGTACGAGGTATAATAACAGCTTGATGCCCCATTGAGCGTCTGGTCCGGCCATCGTTTATCTGTCTTGAGTCTTGACAGTCTGAAGACGAGCTAGTGTCATTTCCGAGTCCCGTCAGCTGGCCCGTTACAGGCAGCAATAAACTGAGCCCTGGGGACAGGAGCTATCGAATCCGTCTCTTTGTCTGCTTGACAGGCAGAGGCCAAAAAGGGGTTGAATGAGCCATGGTGGAATAGTCGCAATCAGCACATGGCTGCTCAAGGGTCAGTCCAAAGATCTCATCTAAGTGAAAGGATTCACTTTACGTACTGTTTCAATCTGCGATTTGCTCAAACAAAAGACTCATGGACAGAGAATGTGGCGGCGGAGTTGGTTAGTGTCTCGCTGAGGGATTTTCTGGACGAAAGAGAAAAGCGACAACTGCAATTCACTTTCTCGCTTCTTCTCATGAAATCTGTCTATCTAGAGGAAATTTCCGATGTCAGTGCCACACTCCTGTTAGCGCACGCATTGAGCTTAATTCGAGCACCTCAAGATGGCAGGTGGCTTGAGAAGTGGAGGCTACCATACTGAGGGATTAATCCTGGCCAGAAAAACTCTTTGGACTGATGGAGAGCAGGGCACTCGTTCTCAAATTGCTATCCTGAATCCGTCGAGCTCTGGTTATCTGCTCATAGGATGCACGTGAGGGTGGTGCATTTTCTATAGGAGGGAAAATTCCCTCACTCCTACCATCAATCACTCTCTCTGTGTCTCACCGTCGGCCGTTTCCATCCCCATCCCCATTCCAGTCTTTCTACGAGGGATTTGGTTCTATTCATCGATACCAGAATGCATGTCATCGACCTTGAAACCATCTCAGCTATGGTTCAGTTACGGTATAGGATACCTTGGATGCTGAGCATACTCGCTCGGCCAGTGTCGTCGTCTTTGCACTCCCGTCGACGTCCTCATCGTCTCTCTATGCCTTGCCTTTTTCTGTCTTTTTCATGGTCCATCCTGTCATCTTACTCATCTCGTACTTCCCTTCTGATCTCATAATTTCTTCTCGCCTCCACAGTTCTATCCACCAGGCAGACAGTCTAGTGTCTGCGGTGACCGAGATCGTTTGTCATGGCTCCCTCCAATCGATCAAAATCTCGCATCGTAGTATCTGATGTTACCCATTCGTGTTCTTTTATCCCTTCTAGGTTAGTAGATCTAGTGGTTTCTCGCATATAAGACAGCCATCATGCCTGCTCCATGGCCGCCTCCATTCTTTTCACCTACCCTCCATTGTCCGGTATCTCCCAGTGCCTCCGCCATTAGACAGCGTGTCCGGTCTCATACACTCCCGGAATCGCTGCTCTTCACATGGCCCAGTCTCCTGCTTCCTCCGAACCTTTAAGAAAGGACCTCGAGCTGGGACTTGATCACCCCAATGAGTCCCCCGGTGATCGAACGGATCGTACAACCCGCGTTCAATTCGATGAAGCAGCATCGCCGGATGAAGGAAGTGGAGGAATCTACCACTCTCGACTCAGTCGCCATCGTTCTTTGAGTCGAGACACCATTCGGAGCTCTCACGATGCCGCCCAGAGCAACAAGACAGCTGGGATTCCTATCGAGTTCAGGACCCTCTCGTATCAGATCTCCGAGTCCCAGAACGCTACGGAAGAGGCCATCAAAGCAAGGCAGGCCAAGGAAGATAAGCCCGATCAAGATTATTTTGAAAGCTTGGACTATCACATCCTACAGCCCGACAGACTCTTCCAGCAACTCAACGTGGAACCCCGGTCCGGTCTCAGTTCGTCTGCCGCCGCCTCTCGACTGCAGCGGGATGGGAAGAATCTCATCGCTCATCATAACGAGAACTACCTCAAGAAAATTTTTTTCTATGTCTTTGGCGGCTTCTGCTCAGTCCTGTGGATCGGTGTCATCATCTTCTTCATTTGTTGGAAACCCCTCAGCAACCCACCGTCAGTCTCGAATCTTGCCATGGCCATCCTCGTTCTCATCGTGATCTTCCTGCAAGCAAGCTTCTCTGCATTTCAAGACTGGTCAACGAAACATGTCATGAACTCGATCCTCAACCTGCTCCCATCTGAAGCCCTTGTTGTGCGAGACGGGAAGCAAATCCGCGTGCCATCTACAGACCTTGTTGCCGGCGACATCGTCCATGTTTCCATCGGCAATAAAGTCCCCGCGGACATGCGTCTCTTCCAGACATCTGGAGACGTCCGCTTCGACCGTGCTATTCTCACAGGAGAGTCTGACGAGATCGAAGGTGCCATCGATGTGACGGACGACAACTTCTTGGAAACCCGTAATATCGCTTTCATGGGGACAAGCGTCACCAATGGCAATGCGGTCGGTGTAGTGGTGCTGACCGGCAGTCGGTCTGTCATGGGTCGCATCGCCAAAATGACCACCGGCGTCAAGGAGAAGCCGACGTTGATACAAAAAGAGATCAGTCGTTTTGTGACCATCATCATCTGCCTGACCATCACACTGGTTCTGATCATCCTCTTCGCCTGGGTTGGATGGTTGCGTGTGGATCACTACCAGTTCATGAACGTGGTCGCGATGCTGAACAACGTGATGGGCTGCGTCGTTGCGTTTATCCCTGAAGGTATGCCTGTTGGAGTTGCACTCACTCTGATGATGGTAGCCAAGCGGATGAAGAAGAACAGTATCCTGCCGAAGGGACTTGCGACGGTAGAGACCCTGGGTTGCGTCAACGTCATCTGCTCAGACAAGACGGGGACATTGACCCAGAACAAGATGTTTGTTAGGTCACTCGGCCTGATCGATCAAGAGCTCAACGTAGATCAGCTGCTTGGAGATCAGCGAGGCTCGACCGAGTTGCCAGAGGCGCTGAACATCCTTCTTCGAGGCTCGTTCCTGTGCAATGATGCCTCTTTTGATCCGGCAACCATCGGACTGCCAGTGGATGACCGAGAGGTGACGGGCAATGCGACCGATGCTGCCGTCCTACGGTTCGCCGAGCTCGCCCAGCCCAACGGTCTTTCTCAGTATGCCCAGTACGAAAGAATCCACCAGATTCCTTTCAACTCGAAGAACAAGTGGATGCTTACCATGCACAAGAACCCCCAGAGCAGCAGCAGCTATCTCACCTATGTGAAGGGCGCACCAGATGTTCTTCTTCCACGGTGCACATCCTACTACTCCGGCATTGATAGCAAAGTCAAGCCCATGGACCAGAACGGCCGGAGAATGTTCTCAGATTTCCAAGCGTCCCTGTCAAAGCGCGCAGAGCGTGTCATTGTGCTCTGCCAACGGTACTACAGCCCGAGGGCCGCGGTGGGATCAAACGACTTCAACGATGAGATCCTGGCCCAGGGTGTCCGTGACCTGACGGTGATCGGAATCTTTGGCATCGTCGATCTGCCACGTCCCGAGACTGCGCGGACCATTGCGGCCTGCCGTCGTGCAGGCATCCGCTTCTTCATGGTGACGGGTGACTTTGGCCTGACCGCTGCTGCTATTGCCCGGGACGTGGGCATCTTCAGCGGTACTGCGGAGCCAGACACGGTCGATTGCCTGCGGCCATTCACCAGCGACGAAGAAAACGAGAAGCAGTCTCTCCGTTCTCGACGCAGTCTCCTCATCGACGGTCCACACATATCCTCTCTCAACGAAGAACAGTGGGACGCCGTGTGCCAATACGAGGAGATCGTCTTCGCTCGCACCTCGCCCGAACAAAAGTACCGCATCGTCGAGGAGTTGAAGGCGCGCGACAACGTCGTCGCTGTGACCGGTGACGGCGTGAACGACGCCCCCGCGCTGCGCACCGCCGACGTAGGCATCGCCGTCGTCTCCGGCAGCGACGTCGCCATCGAGGCGGCAGACCTGGTCCTGATGGACAAATTCGACTCCATCGTCGACGCGATCCGCCTCGGCCGCCTGGTCTTCCAGAACCTGCAAAAGGTCATCGCGTACCTGCTCCCCGCCGGCAGCTGGTCCGAGATCTGGCCGGTGCTGATGAACGTCTTCTTCGGGGTCCCACTCCCGCTCAGCTCCTTCCTCATGATCATCATCTGCGTCTTCACCGACCTCTTCCTCTCCCTCTCGCTCATCATGGAGAAGGAAGAGTTCGACCTGCTCAGCCTCCCGCCACGCAACCACAAGAAAGACCACCTCATCAACCTCAAGATATACGGCCAATCCTATCTCTTCATCGGCGTCATGGAAACCATCATTGCCCACTCCATGTTCTTCCTGTACATGTACAAGAAGGCAGGCATCCCCTTCCACGCCCTCGTCTTCGCCTTTGAATCGTACTCCGACGGCTTCTACGGGTACTCAGCCGAAGAACTCACCAACTTCAACAACGTCGGCCAGGGCGTCTACTTCGTCACCCTCGTCATGCTCCAATGGGGCAACATCCTCTCCGTCCGCAACAAGCGCCTCTCCATCCTCACCGCCGACCCCGTCCGCAAACAGCGCCGCAACCCCTGGCTCGCCCTCGCCATGCTCGTCTCCCTCGCCATCGCCATCTTCGTCACCGAGGTCCCGGGCTTCCATACCCTGTTCAACACGGCGCCGGTGCCGATTGAGTTCTGGTTCATCCCGTTGCCGTTGGCGCTGGGGATTCTGTTCCTGGATGAGTTGAGGAAGGTGCTTGTTAGGGCGTTTCCGAGGGGCATTGTCGCTAAGATTTCGTGGTGATTTGACAATATTTAGAAACAAAGGTCCTTTATATATGCTAAGACATGTGGAGGCCTGGTGCCTTTATGAAGACCAATGATTTTATAGACTTGTTTCCCTTTCTGAAATCAAATCATACAAAGAGGACTCCATTCCATAGAAGTGCAGTATTGACCGGGAGACAAGTACATTCAAGTACACTAAAAACGTTGCACAAGTAAAGCTTGTCATCACTGCGATGCATAGCCACACTCAAGTGCAACTACTCATTTGCCAACTGCTGTCGCTGCTACCTAGCTAACTACTCTAAGACCATCAAAGAGAAGCAACACCAAGACACGGCCAACATGCTGGCCACGAGAAGAGAAACTAAGATTAAGTTGTGGTTTACCAGAACCACCGGGTGAATATATCCAACGAAGGAGAAGAGAAGAACAAGAAACACACAAAAAAGCTGTGGAACGAAAGACACTGTTGATACAGGAGTCGACCAACTGCTAGGCCAAATCAACATCAGGTCATAGTCTCAGTCTTGACCATCGACAGCTCGGCTTAATCCCGCACTTTACCCGCCTCTCTGACCTCGTTCATGAACCCATCTTCGTCCCCTGCGGTGGTGAGTATCCAGTAATCACCAGCCACGGTATTGATGGATTGAGCACCACCGAAACCAGTCGTAGGGGCGGCCGGAGCGCTGTGACGGGTAGCAGGTTTGTTGCTTCCGGGGTGGTGAGGGCCCCATCCGAGAATGTCCTTCACAGCGGCACGACCCTGGTCGTCCGGCTGCGTAAATGCAAACAATTGCGGCTGCAAGCAGCCGAGAATCGCGACCGCGGCGCGAATTAGAATACGATCTCCCTCAAACACCCAGCAGTCCCAGACGCGACTCACGCGCTCCAGATCTAGCCCGTTCGTCAGGAGAGAGCGGAACATCGGTTCCCAGATTTCCTCGTCGCTGAGACGCAGAGTCTCGTAAAGATGAGTCGCCAGGCGAGGGAACTTGTAGCGGAGCGTCGCAGACGCCAATGCATACGTACGACCGATGGCCCCGCGGTCCAGCGTGAGAAACGCGACAGGAAGAGGCCGGTTCAGTGCATTGGCCATGGCAAGGAATGCGGAAGATGGCGATGGGAACTGGAGAACCAGAAGAGCGGCGATCGTCTGTACCAACATTAGGAATGAAACCAGATCAAGGCTCCGGATGGGTCAGCTTACATGAAGACCACTGACGTATCCTACGTCGCTTCGATACATCGAGTATGCCTCAAGCACATCAATCAATGTATCGCGCAGTGGGCCGCCCACCTGGAAGAGTTTCAGGTCCGGAAACGCTTTCGACACGTCCGCCTCAATTGTATCGAACCATTCCCTCATCCGCTTGTTACTTTCGCCCGACTCACCGTCGGACCTGGAGCGAACGTCTTTGGCCCTTTGCAATGCCTTCTTGTACGTTTCTTCGGATAGGGATAGTTCATTGCCGATAGCGCGCTGCCAGGTCGCACCCCGATGACGGGGCGGCACACCGCGCCACCACAACTCCCGCGTACGGGTTTCACCAATAGCATGATCCCAGTTGGGGAACACGTACTCATCCCAGATACGCTGGAGGGCTTCCCGCGTATTATCTTTTTCGCATTTGGCCGAAGCGGCTTTGGCAGCTCTGCGCTTGTCTAGAGGGCGTTAATCACAAGGCCGTTGAACGCTGAAAATGAAGAAAGGGACGAACCTGCTTCGCGCGACATTGCCATCATTCTCTTGTATTCCTTCAAATGCCTCTTCTCTTCCTTCTGGTCCTTGGGGGGAAGCCAGCTAGGCCGCGTACGCGTAAGGACCTTTTCCTTCTCCTTGCTGATGGGCAACGGATCGATCATGATATTGGACTTTTGCAGAGGAGGAAGTTCAATGGTCGCTTTGGAATCGCGTTTCGATTCGGTGCTGGACCGTAGGGAGGAGATGCCGTTCTGAAGGTTCTCTGCACGTTTGCGCTCGCGCTCATCTGCATGATATTCCAGAGCTTGAGTGATGATCTTCGCCTCCTCCGACAGATCTGACAACATGTTGTTGTACGAGTAGACGCGTGGATTGCGAGGCGAGATCTGTCCTCGCTCAGGACCAGCGGAGCTCGAGCGCACCAACTGCCGGCTCGACCGAGATGCCCGGGGGGATTTCGCGCCCGTGGGAGACAAAACAGACATGTCCGAGACAGAATGCGACAATGGAAGCGGGCGCGGGCCTGGACTTCGGCCATCCGGACTGGTACCTCGGGACGGGGCGCGATCCTGCATCGGCCGGGGGGAGATAGGCACATTCCACAAGCTTGTATCATCTGGCAGCTCCTCATCCGAGTCATGGTATTCCTCCTCTAGCTCTTTAAGAGATTTGCGGCTTCGCTGCCACGAGCTCTTACGATTGAGTGGGGGTCGGCCACTGACAGGCGAAACAGCCAAGGTCTGAGCGGAGGGAGATGAACTCAGAGTGGACGCCATTCGGAGCGGTGAATTGGATCTGGAACGATGGGGTCTGGAAGATTGAATCGGTAGCGTCTGAGGACTGGTCGCACTCCTTTGATTGCCTGACCTGAGCTTGGAGCTGCTGCGCTTCGGCTGCGCCAATGCCCCATTGACCTGGCCCTTCAGCGATGGGTAAGAAGTTCTGGTGGGTTTGACCGTCGACGTCAAGTCGCGAGTCGTAGTCAGCGGAGTTTTGGTCTGCAACCTGGCTGTCGAGGAGCGAGCCAGGACCCCCGACTTGCCATAAGCAGTAGTAACACCATCCATGTAGCGCAACTCCGGGTCATCCTCCAGGCCAATTTCTTCGAAATTGGAAATGTCGGCGAGGATACCGTCGGGACCGGACAGCTGAGAAGAGGACCGGAAGGAGGAAGATTTAGAGGACTTGGATCCCGATAGTTCGGGTGGGGAATTGGGTGTCGTGCATATGGTCGTCATCTCATATACGGAATCGATGTATTGGCGTAGCAAGAGCTAGTTCGAACGCAAGATGCAAATCAAACGAAAGAAAGGAATTGTCGCGTACGAAAGTGGTGACCGGCCCAAGCGAATAAAAATGAAGCCAAAAAAAAAAGGAACGACCGGAGAGGACTATCGGCGTTGAATTATATCCCCTGGTTCCGCAGTTACTCATGAAACAAGCCCAGCCGGTAGTGATTCTAGAACGACAGCAATATCTGGGGAACAAGGGCACCGTTCAGAGAAGGGGGAGCAATTCAACAAGGGGATCAAGAATTGTCCACGGGAGGGGATGGTATTTGGCAGGAGGATAAGCTGAACGAGAGGTGAGTATTCCGATGAGAAGACCAGAAAGAAAGGAGGTATAACGAGGGAGAAGGTAATTCTAGCGAAGGACGGAGACAGGAAAAAGAGAAGAGAAGGAAAAGAAAAGAAAAGAAAGGAAAGACTGATGCTAAGAGATGCTATGATATGATGATGATGATGATGGGATGAGAGGGGATGGGGATGGACGTGGTGGGAAATGAGGGAGATCCTCTTCTTTCTTAGGGGAGAAGCGGAAACAGTAGTAGTCTAGCCTTGCAGCAAGTACCGCAAACGGACTGCCTGAGGCCGACATTCATGACACTAGGAAATCTTGGATTCGGGTCTGGCCAATCGCAGGAAGCAAGAAAGATTGGCAATAACCTACTAATTTGTTGATCCTTGTCTGTTTGGGAAGACACTTTATGCTTTCAGTGATATTGGACTAAACTAGTACTAAGAAGACTAGAAAACGGCGAAACGGTGATATGCACACGCACTCATCCCAATTCCCAATACTAGGTGAAGAACAAGAACCAGTGGCGCTAATAGATCTTGGATCCGTGGCTGACGATGCCATCACCAAGGCCTACAACGCTTCAAGTCTCTATCTCTGTAAAGTGTAAGTTAGATAAGAGAGTCTCCTTCTGCTTGTTGACATTTTCCTCTTCTCAGCGACCACAACATACCTCTCAGGAGTACCTGGAAGTGCCTGATTTGCCGCCCCCTTTTTTCTACTGCCTTGACCCAGTCACGTCCCACGATTCCCATCCCACTTCAGGTTTTCCGTGGTATGTGAGCCTGGAACGAACCATGGAGTAATTGGGGAGAGAACCAAGGCACTGTATATACGCTATCCCCGCTGTTCATTTGTTGAGATTGGACAAAGCAAACCAATGCCACCAGCATGCAGTACAGTAGACTAGTTGTAGTCCGCCACTAATCCGTACTCCGGGCAAAGTTACTAAGGTATGTGTTCCAAACCCAATTGACACTATTTCCTGATTTTTGCCCTTGTTTCCCGTGTCGAATAATAATAATGAGGTCAATTTACACTTTTGCTTGTGGATTACATCATTCCCCTCGAACTATCTAGTGTTGCATTCAGCATCCACAGGGTATCCCCGACTTACCGAGGACCAGCAAGGGGAACCCCAATAATGACCTCCAGAGTCATTAATCAAGGGAAAACAGTCAGCAGACTCAAAACCGCCAACTGGCAAAAACCGAGTTGCCATTCCGAACAACCTGAGCCAGCCGAGCTGCCTTTCCATCAGATTGCGGCCGCGCCGCTTTCCACACCTGCTCCAACCACCGCAGTACCTTTGCGTACTTGGTCTGTTTCCGGCCCAGGACAAACCGGAATGCCGCTGTGGCGAGGTACTGGACCTGTTGCTGCTGCACGAGGCACATATATGGCGAACAAGGATCCCTCGACTTGAGCTCCCGGCGGGCGCGCATCATGCGATGAGCGAGTTCTATCAGATCCTGGATGACTCGGATTACCACGTCTGGGGTGGGATGTGCTCGTCGAGGTAGGGCCTTCATGTATCGGTACATCTTCATCGCCGAGGTCACCAAGTTCGCGTACAGATTCCAAAGCACCACGTTGAGCGAGTTGTGCTTCGTATCTAGGTACATCGGATGCATCTGTAGCTTGAACGACGAGAGTACTTTCCGGTGAAGAGAACGGCCGGGGGCTCGGGTTGACTCCACTGTGAGCGAGCTGGAGATAGTGGCAGCGGCCGAGTCTGTCCCCTCGAGGATTCGGTCTTGGTCCCTGTATATCTCCAACGTTCGGGTGTCGATCAGACTTCCACAGTAAGGGAACAAGTGACTGCCCTCCAGCCGAGGAATCTGTACCCCGTCCACCGCTGCTGAGAAATTGACAAGGCTCTTGGCTGGATTGATGGAGATGCCGTACTTGGGTTGTCCCTTGAGCATCACCTGCAGAAAGCGCATCGCCAAGCTCGAGTTGGTCGTGATAAGAAGAAAGTCGTCCACTAATCGGAGAAGAACGGCTTCGTTGGGATTGAGAAAACCTAGAGATTCCCGCTCCATTTGTGCATAGAACAAGTTGCACAGAACACTAGATAGTATCGAGCCCTGAGGGATACCGTTCCGTTGGCGGAAATACTTCCTCCCAACCTTCACCAAGTTATACCGAATGTGCTCATCAAGTAGGTCCAGTAGATGGTCGCCGGAATACTCCTTGTGGGCTAGTGTATCAACGAAGACTGTGTTTCTCCTGTGGCTGATGCCACCATCAGTAATGGCTTCGGTCAGATGTTGCGGTTTCGACACGGGCGCTGCTCTGCCAACGTATTTGCGTAGAGCCTTGCTCTGATGGGACTCTTGAACCGGCCACATGCTGCTGAACTCATCTGGCGGCCGAACTTCCACATGTTTCGCGATGTGATAGCCTTCTTCAGAAACCAGGCTTTCAATCAGAGGAATAAGTTCTTCTTGAGGAATAGTGTCAAAGCAAGACTGAATGTCGAGCTTGACGAAGTAAAGCGGTTGCCGCTGAGCACTCGACTGACTCCGAGGCAGGCGTTCCTTGAAGCTTTTGAGACGAGTGTGCATTTCGCCGACAAACGACAGGGTCGAGCCCAGACTCGCAGGGTTACGTGTCTTCTCGTAGTTCAAGACGTTGAATATGGGGGTGATGGTGGAGTTGATGCTCGGGCCCAGGAACGGAGCCTTCCCAGCCCATCCTGGCTGGAGCATTCGTCGTCGAAGATTCAAAATCGGCCGGACGCCTGTCATCTTTGGCAAAAGTCGTAGAGAGCTATATCCCAGGGACCTTCCACTCAGCCTACGCTCCGCATCGCCTCGTTTCATCTCTTCGAAAAGAGTCGTCTTGAAAGTTGCCAGTGGCTGTAGAGTTAAGCGGCGCCACACGTCATGTCGAAAGTAGAACAGCTGGTTGCGATATATTTGTGATTCGGTGACATAGAAGTTGGAACGAATCAAAGGTATCAAGACGGAATCGAATATGTAGTAGATCAACTCGTGAAGAAGCTCCGTCCGTTTTTGCAGGTCGGATAATGAAAGTTTTCTTCCCGAAAGAGACTCTTGATGCTGGTTAGCTGGAGACTCAAGCCATGGTATACTCGTGATCTAAATCATGTCAGAAGCCTTTCGAAACAACATTTGAGGTCGAGGGTAGACAAACCTTGAGTCCTTTGCAAACCTCGTGAAGACTCAAACTTTCAAATCTTCGCATGCGAATGAACCTATCGACATGGCTAAATACAATCTCTTGGTTGCTTTTCTGATGTTGACCAACTCCATAAAAGTGCGGAGGGATCAACTTTCGCAGTACTGCCCGGCAGAAGGCAGAAACCGACGAAGAAGGCGTTGCATAGTCCATCAGACTCTCTCTCGGTTCTGGAACTCTGGACTTGGCAGTCCCTTTCTCTGTGTCGTAGATCGCAGGATTCCTCGTCGCTGGGCTTTCTACGGGGACCATATCTCTAGCTGAATGTTGCTGAGGGTCTCGTGGTTGAGTTATCAGATGCTCCGACGCCGTACGAGATTCCTTGCCCGTCAACCCTTCTTGAGAATTGGTAGGACCGAGTTTCCAAGGCCCGACATCCTGAGCTATCAACACATGCCCCTGCTTTGTGGAAATATTGACATACCTCTGTCGGACAGTAGTAGTTCAAGAGTTTCACGTATGGACAACGCCGGTTTCGATTCTGCAGCTGTTGCACCAATTCAGTAGCCTTTCCGCGAAGCCGTTTCGGTATTTCGACAAAATCATTCTGCTTTTCAAAATGATTCGTGAACCCAGGACCAATGCGTTGGCGGCGCTTGCGTCTCTGTTCGTCAATTTCCGCTATCTCGTTCTCCCTGGAGAAGTAGTCTTTGAAGGGCAAGACGGTTTCGCGGCTATCAGTGACAGACGTGAAAACGTTATGCAGACCGAATTGTCTAGGGAAGATGTACTTCAGTATGTGCACCGTCTGAGACAACGAGTCCGATCGAGCGCAACGGTTAAAAACGTCTTAGCCTCGTTAGCTTCGGAAGAGAATAAGCATCTCTAGCACCTACGAAGATGTGTCAAGCCAAAATGGACGTCGCCTTTCGAGTTGAGCACTGGTTTCGCATAGAGCATGCGTCGTCGGAAGAAGACAATACTATTCGGCTTGTGTACAACCTCTTGGTGCACACCCTTCCTTTCTTGGAGGCCAGAACCAATTCCGCCAGTGTTGTTCGCTGTATGAGTGGAAGCTCTGCTGGGATTCGAAACTTCCTGAGGCAGCTCCCTCTTGACTGGTTCCAGGCTCGATAGCGGAAGACCTGTTCTCATCTTTGAGTGTTTCTTCCAAATGTATGGCCCGCTGGCAGAACTCACCACTAATCTGGTAATATATTCCTTTCCGATGGTCAATAGCTGTAAATATACCGCAATCGAGCAAGAGTCTCAGCATGATCTCTTCTCCATTGCCTCCCAGGAGAGCAAGAACGTTCGTCCACGGCGCCTGTTTTAGCGTCTCGACATTCCTGTTGGGATATCGCACAACAAGACCCGGGATACTGCTTGCGAGGGCAGCATGGTTGTCCGTCATCTGATCTAGTCCACCTGCACGCTGAAAGCCATGAGCCAACAAGTGTTGAGGTCTCTGATACGAGAAGCCATTGCGATTGAAGAGTGAGGATATGACAAAGTCAACAATCTGCACTATAGTCAGCATCTACGCTATGAAGAGACAGCCATCGTCGATTGCTCCACACGTGCTGGATGCCCCAGAAGCTATACCGACATCTTTAAAGGAAACACGATCGTCCATCATAGCTTACCTCTGACTGTGGACATGGTGGCCCAGTATCCGTACTGGTGAGCTCCGACCTGCATTGAGATTGGGATTGGGAATAAGCGGCAAAGTCTCGTCGTCGCTCCTGAGTCACTGTGGGCGAGGATTCCTTCAACACTCCTACAAGCGTGGTATCGAGAACGCAGGCAAGATCTTGGACCTGCCGTTCTCCGGAGCTCCCATCTCCCTGGCGTTCAGTGAGCGCGTCACTCCGTACCGACGCGACCCTCCTCCGGCGGGATTTGGACGTTATGGGGATCTGTTGTAGGAGATACTGCCTCAGCGTCACGACGTGGCGGTAGTACAGGGAGATGACTGGATGAGAATGTCCATCTTTCTCGTTCCTGACGGAACCACCGTGATTTCTGGAACCGCTGGAGGCGGTGATGATGCGTTTCTGCGCCGAGTCGTCGGCTGCACAGCCATCTCTGATGGTCCTTTTTCTTTTTTTACCCATAGTAGCTCTCAGATAGATAATCTACAGTGCCATTGTGGATGGAATAACATCATAGCCATCTACAGTGGTTGGTTGAATTCGGGAGACGCGACCGGAAACGCGTTCAGTACGGAGACGCGACCTACAGAAAGACAATGCCTACGTCAGGTGATATGTACTCGATCAATCATGGTTCTTTCGCAGAATGAAGAGAAAGCGAAGATGAGTGAAATGCAATGCCTCTCAAAATAGATACTCATCAGGATCCAAGTCGATACAGTTACATACGGAGGAATATTTCCATCCGGGGCGAAATTACCTTTGGGCGGTTTGGGGATGAGACACGACGGCATCTGATTCTGATACTAGTTTGTACGGGATAATCTCCACTGAAAGAGGAACTCGCCTCAGTCGCCTGACAGACTTTGAGTTTGAGGCGAGATTTGAGGTTTGTTGCATCGCACCAGTCGTTTTGCACGGGTTGGGCAATTGACCTAGACATGAATCACACAAAGTCAAAAACAGCCTGAAGAGCGGATGCAGAATGCAACATCCGGCGGCCCGACGGGAAGTTAGATATAGATATATTCTTCTTGTTGACGGTACAGTGTATCTACTGGCTATATAGGCTACAGCGTAGGTCAGAAGATGTAGCAAGGTCATTTCTTTCTCCATAATCCAGTGTAGATGCTTATTGCGCTTGATGGTGGTGCTGAGTTCTGCAGGTTCAGCCTGGGATGTGGATGTGATACATCACAGCTTGTATATAAGTTACTTTGCTGTATTTCATGCTTAATTCCATGAGAACAGCCAACCAGATAGAGATAATGATTGCATCGCTACAATAAACCAAAGATGACAGCGCAAGACGGAGTAACTACGTACAAGCAAGTGACTAATTATTGCATCTCAGGGTGAGATCATCATTTGCAACCATCGCACTGTTTTCGCAGTCTCGCACAGACAAGGATGGAGAATCGAGCCAGATCCTTGGAACGATGGTGGTCTAGAAAAGTCGCAGACTCGTAGCGCTAACCGATTCTCGGATTAGGATGATCGTAAATAATTGCGTCTCCACTCTCCATCCATCTGGCCCTCATAATTTGCTACTGATTTTTTCAAGGACGATAATGAAACCCTGGTACGGACGACGGCCCCTGGACACAGTGGAAGTGACAGACAGTCTGTACCTGAATCCTGAATGCTGATAACGTTGGAGGCTTACGCAGTGGGGGACAAAACCAGCCACATTGTCAGCTGCAAGGGCATTGTTATTTACCGATTCGTGTTGAGATGACAGAGCAAGCGGTGTAATTTAGAAAAGAGAGAAAGGAGAAAAGCAACCAGATAAGGTAGTCATGTACAACGAAGCAAGCAAATGATCATTGAGAATTGTCCAGTAAGGATGTTACACGACAATGGAATGGGACCTAGGTAAGGTAGGTAAGGTATCTATCCACTATACTCCGTAGGCCTATTGATTTCACAGGCGGTGACAATTGACAACACAAGGGGTGGTTGACAGTTGACAGATGCAGATGAGAAATGATGATGGAGATCAAAGTTTTCTCCCTGGGTCGGCCAGGATGCTAAATATGACGAAACACTGGAGTCGCTCTGTGCTAAGTACCAGCTACCAAGGGGTGCCTCTGTAACCAATATCCTAGAAGCTGATGACTATGCTATTTTATCTTCTTCCACAACGACCATTCCATTTCCAAGGTCCTTGTGTGTAAGTTTCTGGAAATCAAATCCGTCGCAATTGGCCAGGAACAGCAAGAAAAGCGCAAAGTTTTTCCATTCCTTAAGGATACAAAGTTGCAAACAAGTTACCTAACAACTCAATGCTGTCCCGCAACTGCCGCAAGCGAGATTGGTGGAGCTTGTCAGGAAACACTCATAATGATACATCGACGACGCACTGCACACAAATACCTGTGGACGAGATGAATCAGAAGCTCTAAGTATTATTAAGTACCTCCATAGTATCTCCGAAATAGTATGAGATAGTGGGATCGCCCAAGTTCCAGCAGCCCAACACTAACAGGGACGATCAGGATCTGAGACGATTTCTCCTCGGGAATCGGGATCACTAGCAGTACTAGATATATCGTATCAACTCGCATGCTCATACTTATCGTACCATGTAGGCTGCACAGGTGAAGACACCTCTGAAGGCTATCAAGGATATCATTGTGCCTTATTTTTCATCGCCCATCTACCGAATAATCTACAGAGTATAACGATACCTAGGCTATTTATTGGCAATAATGGACCAAGTTACCAACCCAGTGACCCCACTTTGTTCGCGCGATCATTTTCTAGCTTTGCTGACTAGAAATAAGGCGTTTCCTATTTTGTTTCCTTTCAAGAACCAAGGATCACGGAGACAAGGACCACTCTTCTAAACAAATCTGAGGAACTAGACCGTTCCCTCAGAATGAGTGAACCTCCGTAGTGGCCCATATTTCAATAAGTAAATCCTCAAGAAAATTAGCACAAAGAAGCGACTCAATAATAATAATAATCGACATCACCGAGATTTTCTTTCTGCGCCTCGAGAACCTGTTTCGACCCCCAGCATCAGACTAAACACAGATTCGATCTGTAGCCGTAGGTAAGTGAGACGCCTTAGAAGTTACCACTCTTTAAGGCTTCTTCTTTGCTCCATGTGGCTTGAAGCCCCAGCAAATTCCATGCAGTTATTGGTTCCCCTCTCGTCTCAGCATATTTCCATCTAGACAAAGACGACTTGATTCACTGATATAGACACTGTCACTTCACAGTTTGATCTATCGCCGCCGTTTATTAGTGTTCAACGAACTGATAGGATCGACTTGGAGAGTTTGACTCATTACCTAGGATACTGAGGTATATCATCATTACTGTTGATAGACCTTGCTTATCGCTGTCCTCTCGTCCTACACCAATCTTCCCTGTCGCTTGGGACTTTTTGTTTCTATTATTACTACTTCCTACTTCTTACTACTTTATCACATACTATTATTATTATTATTATTATTGTTCTCGCGCTGCCACTTTGACCTCAACAACCCCTCTCGGCCCGCCTGTGACCACCACTCTCCCCCGTTAATCTAGACGCCGTGCAAACAGCCCCAGCTCCGCGTCTGACTTATCGGCAATAATCTTGCTCGCTCGTCTTTTCATCCCAACCGCAGCCTGGCCTTCCTTCGCTCATCCATCGACTCTGGAGTTTCCCTTCGCATTCGTTATCCGCCATTCGTTTCTCCTCTCGCGTCTCACCCATCGCTTCCATTCGAACAGTCATCCTCTTGTGTCTCGGGGTCGCATCTCAGTATCGCCCCGTTGGCCTGGAAGTTCCATCCTCCCTCTCAAATATGACGCTGAACTGGGGCGCCACCTGGGACGATTGCTCTGTAGCTCCAGCCGGTCAATCTGCGACCTCACCCGCGGCCTACCAGCTGTGAACAACACATCGCAGTACTAATATCCTCAGACGGGAAGGATCACCACCAATCGTCGACCGTTGGGCAAAAAAAGGTAGGGATCTCGACTGGAAAAATAGTTGCTTCCCTTCTCTTCTTTTTTTATTTCTTTTATTTTTCCAGTCCGAAAAATTGCGGAATGCAAACGTCCGGATAACCGAACGCTGACCGTTGGTCGAAAGAATGCAAGATGTCCGGCAGCGATGTCGAACACGTTTCTTGCTTGCCTGACAGCAGACCGCATCCATTCCGCCGCCAATCCTCGTCAAGCTCGAACGAACGATATTATGACGCCCCTCTTAAAAGTCCGTTACATTCACCCCCAGTCGACGGAGCACCTTCTTTGACTCACGAGCCTCTGCTCGATACCTGTCCTGCTCGATCGGCTGCGATAGGCTCTCAAACAAGCTGTGTGCCCGCCTCGGTTTCCTCAAAGGTTCAATTCGAAAATCATAACCAGAAAGATCGAGCATCGCCGGATCCTGACGAGTTCTATCGCCCGCACCCCTCGATCGTGGTTGAAGGCAGTGAAAGGGCTTTGACTTCAAGTGATGCCTTGATGGTTGGGAACTGTGCTTCCGCCACGGAAAATCGATCTACTTACGCGCAGCGAGCACTTTCATTGACGGCGAAATCTGCGGAGCTATCGCGTGCGAGTCTCACGCAAAATCGATCAGTGTCCGACTCATCTTATAGCGGTCGTGGGACAAATCCCATCAAGGGAGCAGCTGCCCCACCCTCGACCGCAAGACCAAGACAGACATCGTTCAAGGATTTGGTGAATAAATTTAATCAGAACGTTGATCAAGTGCTCCCACTTCCAACGGCATCAGCGTCTACCTCGAGGTCACCGTCAAGAGCTCCGAGTCCAATCGGTCCTGTCGACAGCGTAGTGAGATCCAGGGCTCCGTCACGATTGCGCGAAACGCGCGACGTCCCAACAGCAAAGAGAGAACCGCCATCCCGGTGGAAGTCAATCGATCATTCCAAGGGAGATTTCTTCTCGAGATCCGTCTCGACCTCATTTCAGGCAGGCGTGGTCAACAACAGTGCCCTGGAAACTCTTGAGGCATCGCTACCTCGGCGGCCGTTTGGTGGATTGCTCACGGTTGATACAGGGATTCCAAGATCAGGACTCGGGCTCCCGGCACATTTGCGGCGTCGAGGTTCTGAGGGAAGCATTCCTAGCCCGAATCCTGCACTCCTTGACAATCCTGACCTTTCAGCTGGACTATCGCCTCTGACACCAACCGCATGGTACTTGGGCCGCACGCCATTTCTTGAAGCTGTGAGTACTGGCGAGGGCAGCAGTAGTCATCGAAGAGCCAGAAGTGATCTGTCTGGAGTTTTGCCTGTTGGCGGTGTGGCGCACTCGCCTGAATCCCACATGGCGGTGCTGAGCCCCTTGCAGCCAGGGCTGGGAGGGTCACTGGAGAGCTCACATTCCAAGTCCCGCATACCTATATCGTCCACTCGTCTCAATACTGTTTCCGTTGCGGAGGATTGTTCCCTCCTGAAAATTGACCCACTTTCAAGCAGCCGCTTCGACTCGCAAGTTCCGCTGCCACCGAAAGGCATTAGCCGACTCCCCAAACCGTCCCCCAAATCTCCTCGTGCTGTCGCACATGATGACCGTACACCGATCGTGATGACATCGCCTCGAAGGCGAGATATGGCTTATGGTCGAGGTCCTCGTCGAGGAACTGAGAGGAACACCCTCCTTGAAGCATACATAGCCTCTCCTCCTCCCAAGAAGTCACCCCCGCTGCGCAGTTCGAGACCTCGGCAGCATGTTTCGCAAACGAATTCCACCACGCCGCGATCCAGAGTTGTTGAAACAGTGTCCAATTTCCAGAGACAGCTAAACCGCGATCGGGATCTGCGGACCTCGCGGACGCGGGGACATAGACTTCCAGAGCTGGGCAACGTCGACTTTGCGACCCGACGGCAGAAAATCCAGCAGGCCTTCAATCGCACAGTGCAAGAGAATGAGAGAAAAGAGGAAGAGGCAGCGCAGCTTCGACTTCGCGTCAAAGCCCAAGAGGGCCAGCAAGCTCATGATGAGCCGACTGCATCAAAGCAAGACTCGCACGGGGACACCGGAATCGACCATTCCCTGCAATCCGACCATAATTCTGCCGTGAATGAGAACTCAACCGTGGCCGATCATGAGGCAGACCGTTTGACATGTGGCGAGGGGGATTCACGGGGACCACCCCAGCTGCACATCGACACCAGCATCGCTATTCAAGAGACTGCAGCAACAGACCCCAACGCCCATCTGATGACCATGGACTCTCCGACGTTGGGTCTTCCGCACATAGGTGCTGGAGAGCATGCGGTCCGCCTCTCTTCCTTGGGAGCCGCCGACGGCCAGTCTACTTGCGCCGAAACACCAGTATCGGTCGACACTAATATCACTGCCCTTGACCCTGAGCCCCAAGCTGGTCTAAGTCGACAGAGCCTTCATGCCTCTCACCGAACATTACTGAGTCAAATTATGCAGATCCGGGAATCAAGTCCCGACAGCTCATCTTGTGATGAAGCGGATTACAGTTTTTCTGATACTGAGGATAGGATATCGGTTCCGGTACTGCTCAGTGACGCCCCATGCTCTGAAGAATCGGTGGCTTCCAGCGACGGCCAAGTACACCCTGATGTTTTCGTGCAGCAGGACCAAGCTCGTCATGGAATGCCGAACAGGTGGAGTATAAGTTCCTGGTCATCTTCCCTTCACAACCAACAGTCAACGGACGACCATTGCGAGGGCAGCGAGGATGACCTCTCCCAGTTGCAACAAGTTGCACAGGACAGCGAAGCGGCTACCCAGTCCTGTTCTGCTTCGTCGAGTAATGCCCCTTCTGTCACTGGTCGTCAACCCACCGCATCCGTCTCTGCCAATAGCGAACCTGTCACCGAACAAAAACACGAGGTCGTTTCCCAAAGAAGCGCTTATATGTATCCTAGCGCTCCTAACCTGGCAAGACTTGGTGGTTGGGATTCTAAACGGGTAGCCCAGCTATATCTTGAGGAGTTGGCTCGAGGCAGAGGCCATAATCTTCCGATGCCTGCAATCCGCGCGTCTCCTGAGCCTCGACTCGAGAGGCGTGCGGACGGAAGAACAGATAGCTTAACTGATGACCCGGTTGTGATATCCAAGGCCGATGGTATCCCTCATTCGGAACGAATTGGGCATACAGCAAGCCTGATATTTCGAGATGATTGGGAACATGCTTCTCCATCCATTGCAGACTGGATGCAAGTGACCGCTGCCGATGGAACGGGCTCTCAGGAGCAAAACAGCGATGCTATTTCTGCGCGCGATGGTGTACTAACGCCACGATTGGACACATCAGCCACAGATCGGACTGGGCTCGAACAGGGCGGAGACACTCTCGGTCTCGCCATCAGAGTCCAATCACCGCAAGAGCTCGAATGTCGGGAAATTCCACAGACTTCGCTCCCCAGCTCCGATTCTGTCACCTATTCGGTCGCCAAAGAGGGAATTGATCAATCGCAACAACAACAACAACAACAACAACAACAACAACAACAACAACAACAACAACAACAACAACAACAACAACAACCAGAGGCTGCACCGAGTGTCCAGTCAACACAAACATCCTCTCGCTTCGCGCCGTCGCTGGCTTTCGCACCTTTGGGCCAGGTTGAAAGTACTGGAAGCAGCGAAGATTCCTCGCTCCGAAGGCTCCAACCTACCCCCTCTTTCCACACCCTTGACTCATCAGCGACGTCTTTGGTTCCTTCGACTACCGACCAGATCCGAGTCGAGCTTCCCAGAGGCTCTCCGTCCCCGGACCAAAAACGCCTAAAGAAACGGAGGCATGTCATAAAAGAGCTGGTTGATACTGAGTACAGTTTTGG
This sequence comes from Aspergillus thermomutatus, assembly GCF_002237265.1. Lineage (NCBI taxonomy): Eukaryota > Fungi > Ascomycota > Eurotiomycetes > Eurotiales > Aspergillaceae > Aspergillus > Aspergillus thermomutatus. The sequence continues at coordinate 176,567 of NW_020798051.1, forward strand.
AAGGGACATGAAGGTCGTCGACGATATCTACAAAGGGACTTCCAGTTCATGCTTGGATTTGTCACCTGAAGATGTCAAGATTCTATTCGGTAACTCAGATCAGATTGTGCAATTTTCGATGAGCTTCCAGGATGCCCTTAAAGAGGCAGCAAGGAGCGTTTATGTTATGCCAAAATCTCAGCGATGGAGCAGTAAACGCAGCACTCGCAACAATCACACCAACGCATCCAAGACAGACTCGCAGGCTGCGAGTGGCGCAGGTGAAGTCTCTGATACAGAGAAGGACAGGTCAACCTTCATTGGTCAGGCTTTCCTAGCTCATATTGCTCCCATGGAAAAAGTGTACGCCGATTATCTGAAGAACCACGATGCCGCCAACAAGAAGCTTCAAATACTGCAACGGAATCCGAAAGTAGCCATTTGGCTCAAAGAATGTCGGGAATGGGCTTCAGATCTCACCACTGCTTGGGACCTAGACTCGCTACTTGTCAAGCCGGTGCAACGAATCTTGAAGTACCCCCTACTGCTAAGCGAGATTCTGGATTCAACCCCGAGCGACCACCCGGACCGTCCATATTTGGCGAATGCTCTAGAAGAGGTTACAAACATCTCGGTCCGTATCAACGAAATGAAGAAGCGAGCAGACTTAGTCGGTCAGGTTGTCGGCCGCAAGAGGAAAGAGTCGGATGTCAGAGCCGGGCTATCGAAGGCGTTTGGTCGGCGCACCGAGAAATTGAGACAGCAAGTCGGCCTTTCCGATATGTTTGAAGACAAGGAGTACGACACGCTATCGCAACGATTTGGAGATAGCTTCTTCCAGCTACAAGTTGTGATGCGTGACGTGGAGATGTACACGCGGGAAGTCCAGAGTTCTTTAGATCGATTCAGCGAGTTTGTCGCCGCGATCGAAGGATTCGTCGACGTGGCTCAGTCGGGCTACTTGGACGTGGAGAGCAGGTGGCGTGACCTGAAGATGGCAGTTCGTGAAATAATGGCCACAGCTCTGCCTGAACATGTAAGTCGAGCAGACTCTTGACATTTGGAACTGAGCTTCCAAGGCTAATTGCGAAATGTTCAGCTCGCCGTTGTCCGAAAGAGCGTGATTGACCCGATGGTTACCCTGCTCAAACTTTACGACGGGCCCCAGAGAGTGATGAAGAAACGAGACAAGCGCCTCATGGACCATGCCCGATTCAAATCCATCAAGGACCGTGGTGACAAGCCCGATAAGAAGACGACAGAGCAAAGCGAACAATTCGTAGCTCTCAATGAGACCCTCAAGGAGGAACTGCCCAAGCTCTACTCTCTGACTGCTAAGATGATGGAGACGTGCCTGAAAAACTTTGTGCATATACAGACTACGTGGTTCAACATCCTCCAGAAAAAGTTTGTGGATCTTATCGACTCTTTTCCGGACGATATTCAACAGATCATCAGTGACTGGTCTGCAAACTTCACTCTGGCGGAGGCGCAGGTTTTGTCGCTTGGCATGTGCAACGGATCGCTGCTCGCTGATACTGTCAATCTTGTCAACTTCAACACTCCTTCGACTGCACCTACCATCAGTTCGCCTCGGCGGCCCTCAACTGTGAACAGCACGAGCACCCGCATAGGGTCTACCATGGGTGAATCACCCAAAGTCTCCCACGACTTCGGTAACGGCAGCTACATCTTCCAGTCCCCAAGCCTCGATACTCAATCCCAGAGATCCTACGGCCGCCATCGAGCTGACTCAGCTATCTCTGGTCGTGCTGCACCAGAAACGTCTGAAATCCCACGGAGTCAGATTCTGCAGCAGATCACGAGCTCCTCATCTGCGTCGGTGGCCCCACCGCTAAAGACAGAGCCCTTTCCCAGCCTGCCGAGGTTGAGTCTTGATTCGCCATTCCTCGTCGACATCATGGGCGCTTCATCAAAGAACGACCAAGCCTCTGAGAATCCACCAACCTCTCCTGGAGGCCGTTATTCTGGCTTTTTCTCGTCCGCTATGCCCATGTCGGACAATCCGCAGGACGACACACCTGTGGAGGATGCCGCGCCCAAGGAGCCGACGGTGCTCTTCCTCGCTGCCAGCATCTACGAGTTCAATATCGATCGGGCGCGGCGCGAAGCCGGTTATCCTTATCTCACTTATGTCGCTGGGGAGATCTTCGATGTCATAGCTGAGAAGGGTGAGCTCTGGCTTGCCATAAACCAGGACGATCCAACCCACCAAGTCGGTTGGATCTGGAACAAACACTTTGCGAAGCTCTCGAATTAGCTTGACCACGCGGGTAGAATTCTGCGTGACATGATGTTATATGTTTGCATGATGATTCCTTGCGTGATACTTGAATTGTTTTTTCTGTCAGAGTACCATGGCCCAGTGAGATTTTTCATCCACGCTTTATATTCATATCACACTCAACCGCAACTGCGAATGAATCTGATATATGGGCCAATGTGGGAGTATCCTTCAGTTTGCTTTCTGTTGTCTGTTTATGGCGTGCATTTTCTGATATGATGGACAAGGAAGATCTTTGGTTGCAATTATGCTGGCGGGAAAGGAAGCGACTGATTGACTTCTACCCTTACCATTCGGAAGGAAATGTTCGAGTGTACATTTAGATACCCCTGATCGAGTGACGAATGCATTAAATTCGGATGTTTATACCACTTCGCTACGTAGATGCCACCTGAGCCAGCTGCGGTAAGATCACGTGGACCCCAGCCACGCGCCACAAGCCCCAAGTGACGTCTTGCACCGCGGCACCCCGGAGTGGCTCGTTGATCGCCGCAGGGAGCAAGCTGGAATCTTCCTGTTGACGAAGAGGAGCCTGGGGGCGAAGGGGTTCCGTCAGTGATCTCAAGCCTTGCTTTTCAGATTCAGCCAATTGTGAATACAGCCATAACAGTGTCCTTTTTCGTCGACGTTTCTCTGCTCCGACTCGGTTATCCATCTTCCCCTCCCCCGCAAGGTGGTACGAGCCATTCTAAAAAGAAATCTCGGGTTTCCGCTGGGCGCTCCTTCGGTTGAGGCTTGTCTTGCAAAGCTGGCGGGCTGAACGAGGAGTTATATCTTTCTCTTGTGATTTGTATATTCCTCATTGTATAGGTCCATTTGAATCAGCGATACGAGCGTCGTTATTTGATCGGTTTACACGAAATTCCTGCCGTTCTATATCTCTGAAGTTGGATTCTATTCGCACTGTCACGGATTGGTATATATATTGAGCTCGGAGGATTGAGTGCACTAGCCGGACACAATGCGGGACGGCGGCTTAGGAAAGCTGCATAAGAAGATGAGGCGATTTGGCGATACTGTAAGTAGGACATTCTGGGCTGAAGATCCGTCTGAGGCACTCTTGGCGGGTCTGTGGAGATATCTAAGCGGAGGATGTGCTGACTTTGACAGTTGAATCCGGAGGATGCGTATCTTAGTTGTGAGTGGTGTTCCTCTTCATGCTTCTTGCTCGGGACAAAGTGGATTTGACTAGGCTGGAGTTGACAGACTACGATATACGGTGTATGGTACCCCCCGGGCTTGTGTCAGAGTGATTGGACGGCCTGACAAATTGCAGTGACGAGGGAGGACATGCAGACTCTCAAGAATGACTGGCTTACGGATAATGTGGGTTGCATAGTGGCCGTAGAATGTATGCAGTAACTAACGTGCTGGCAGATTATTTCCTTCTGGGAGGAGTAAGTCGGGCGAGTCTTGTGATGGCTATCGGAGAACTGATAAATCCAGATATCTGGAGAGGGAGTTTCTCGTTCAGTATAAGACGTCCCATATCGTGCTTCTTCGCCCCAGCATGTCTTTTATGCTATTGCAGACGCCGAATCCTCACTCATTGCGCGAGGCTTTGCCCGACTTCTCGCGTACAACGCATGTCTTTCTTCCCATCAACGATTGCCGGAACGTGACTGAAGCAGAGGGTGGCACGCACTGGTCGCTTCTGCTGATATCCATCGTTGACGGCGTGGCGTTTCACTATGATTCGCTGCCTCCGGGGAATTACTGGGAGGCCAGAGCCGTAACACAGAAATTTGGCACGCTTCTCAACCGGCCGATCCGGTTTATTCATCTTGAAGATTCCCCCGTACAGGAAAATGGCAGCGATTGCGGCGTCTTCGTATGCATGAGTATGCGGCACCTTCTTCTGAAACGGCTGTTAACCGCCAATGCAAATGAGAAAGTCAGCATGAGCTTGGGTGGGAGGAAGGTTGATGCTCGCGCTGGTAGGAAAGAGATCGCCAAGATTATCGAGGGCTTTCGAAAAGAAGGCGAGAGGCGTCGTTCGTATGTCACTCACCTCATTCATCTCCTGAACATGGCGGTCGATACTGACGGGAGCACAGTTCAAGTCTGAGTCCTCTGGGAAAGAAGTCGTCGAGTCCTCCTCGGATCGAATGATGCTAGAGTCAGCAGTAACGCGGGCATTCCACACAGATTATTGAGTAATGAGGGTGCACCGGTGAACAGGCGAAGGTATAGGTCAACACGGGGCCTGAGAAGTGGTTTTTATGATTCTGCATGCATATGATGATATGAATTTACCAATTGTAACAGTGCTTTGAATGAACGATACCTTTTTCCTGTTACCGAGTTCTCTCAACAGTCCTTGAATTGGACAATGTTTCTCCTGCTCCTGCCTGCTTCTAACGTCTCACGATTTTCTAGGCATCAGCGGACTAATGAGCAGGATGTGTCTGGCTACGACAAGCGCAATGTCCTCCAGCTACATCGACACCTTTGCTGGTCTACAAGCTTCTGTCGGTTGGATATACGATGTTGGACTCCTTGGTTATCTAGGCTCTCTCGTGCCATCTCATGCCATTCGACTCAATTGTCCAAGTGAATGTCGTTCCTCCATTGCCATGGCTGTCAGTGTGTGCCTCCCTCCTGCCGTCATTGCCTTCGTTGCTTCCTCACGCCCTCTGTCGGTGCTGCTCCTTCTTCTTCGACGTCCCGTCCTCTTGCTCCTTCCTCTGCTTCTCTCTGGCACGCAAAACAGAGCCTATAAAGCATCCGCTCTTCTCCTCCCTCCTCTTTTCCCTCTTTCTTCTTCTTTTCTCTCCTCAACACCATATGGTCGTTTGATGCTAGTATCGTGATTTCACGCTCTGCGTTCGTCTCAAGCTTATATCGTGTTTCTGCGCTTACCTGCTACTGCTTTCACCTTTTTTCTTGCCCCCGTTTTCCCTTTTTCCTCTTTTCCGTTTTTTGACCAAGTTGTTTTGACGGTCGTTGTTCGCAATGTCTCGTCTCAGCAAGCTTGGGTACTCCCTCTCCTCCTCCTCCTCCGCCTCCTCCTCCTTCTCCTCCTCCTTCTCTCCCTTCAAGGACCGCCGGACTCCGACGATTCCTTGCCGCTCTCTTGTGCCAGACTGTTCGCCCATCCGTTCAGCTGGCGTCCCTTCTTTTACTGAGGTACGAAGAGGTTCGTATCTTGCCACTCGTTCTTCCCGTGCCTCTGCACCTGCACCGGCTCGTTCCGCTCCTTTCAATTCGGCCCCTTCCACTCGTTTCGTTCGTGCACCTGTTCCAGCTCGCCCTGGGACAGGTGAAACTCTCACCCGCAGCCTCCCCTCGCAGAGTCGAGGAGCTGCTCAACAGGACCGACCCCTTGACTCTCATTCCATTCTGGAGAGAGCTCGACTCCGCTCTCAAGCCCTTCGTTCCCGCTACAATCTCCCAGAGAGACCGCCAGTCGACCGTCGAACCCAACCTCGAGTCGAACTCGCTTCCCCTCCTTCTGTTCCGACCACCGGCTACGCCCGTTGCTCCGAGCGCATTCGACGTATTCTCGCCGAAGAAGCTCGATGCCAAGCCGCTCGTTCTGCCGACCGCCGCGCGACTCTTTCGAAACTCGCTGCCTTTGACGAAGTCGTCGCTCGTGTCAGAGCACGAAAACAGTCGACCCCTTCCACTCCTTCAATTGACGCCACTCGTCCTGTCACTCGCTCGGAACGAGTCCGGCCTTCCGCTCCTTCCGTTCACGCCGCTCGTCCTGCCACTCGCTCAGAGCAAGCTCGGCTTTCCGCTCCTTCGATCTCCGACCGCATCTCCGACATCCGCGCCGCCCGGGCCGAGCGACGCCGTCGGATCGACGAGATGATCGCTCAGCAAAAAGCACAGCTCGCTTCGATGCGGGCCACTACTTCCGCCCTCGCTCCTGCCATCGAGCAATTCCGAGCCAAGCGTCAGGCCCGACTCGCCAACCGGTCCCGCGAGGGACACCCGACGCCACCCCACCCGGCCCCGACAAACGGCACCCGAAGTACGGCGATTCCGGCTACAGACCTGTTGCGTACTCAAAGATCGACCCCGTCAGCTGACCGACTCCGCAAGGATAAGCCAGCGAAACGCGTTCGTTTCGGAGATGTTACGGTACAGCCTGTATCTCGCTGGATCGTGCCGAAGGTGCACGTGTTCAAACGTTCTTGGTAGCGGCCACCGGGGCACTTCCACTACGTTTGCTCACTCCGTGGGAGTCCGATGGGGATGGCTGGTTTCTCGAGGTAACTTTCGTTTCCACTATGACACCGTGTCGTCCACTCGTTCAGCTCCCTCCCATCACATAGTTGTCTGCTGGCTCTGGTCTTCGATGGGGAAGACCAACCAGGTACTGCTGATGAGTTTATAGATCGCTGGCGTACTCTGTCCTGTTGAAGTATTGATGGCGCTACTGCTCTGACCTTAAGGTGGGTCGACCATCTTCTGACATCATCGAAGCTGATAAATTGACTGGAATCATAGGACATCCTGCGTGGAGGGTTCCCTTTTCAGGGGTAATGACGCACCCCCGTACGCGGGAAGTAAGTCGTAGTCCCTCAGCCAGGAGCGCCAAGGGCGGCGCTCCGCCCCGCCGAGCCGATGCCGAGACCGACGAGACCGCGACTGTGTACCCTCCGGAGGGTTATGGTGGCGCAAAAGCGTGGAGTTGGGGGTAAGTTGCTCACCTTTTGTCTTGCTACTGATACTGATGCGATCTAGTGGTTGGCGGGCCACGTTTGAAAGACTGTATTGCAACCGAATTCGATTTGAGATTAGGTGAGTGCTTTTCTAGTGACACAAGTCGCTCGTCTTGAGTTGGCTGACTTAGATTGAAGCGCCAGAGGCCGCCGGCCAATCGAGAGGAACTTCCGGACGGTGCTGGAGGATGGTGGCTTGTGTTGTTGGTGTACATGGTAAGTTCCAATGTTGGTGGCTGCTTCACTGCCAAGTGCTGAGATCTAGCGTGTTAAAAGTTTTGTGGTTTACCGGAAGTTGGACGTACGAGTCTATGCCAACGGCTACTGCAAGTAAGCTTGGTGTCGTCTGTTGGTGTGTTCTTCGCGCCGACTGAGATGTTCTAGGGCGGACGAGTTGGAGGTGTGCGCTGGCTGTGGTTGTTGGCAAGCATTCAAAGCAGGATTGGTGTGTCGAGCTTTTGCTGGGTCGTTTCTCAGAGCAATTGCTAACGTACCACAGCAAGTATTATGATCATCGGTAGCCAGGTGTTTGGAGGACGATGCGGGTTTGGTGCGTTGATGTGGATAGATTCTGTTTGTTCAATCTGTTGTTCTTGTATTGTCTTTCTGTTCCATGTTTCGCGCTTTGCGCGTACGGACTGATGTTTTGTATTTCATATCTCTTACTCCAGTCCTCTTTGATTCGATTGCTCTTGTTGTTCTCATTGGACTTTGACAATGCCAACTTTCAATCTTTCACTCACATACTCGTCTATGCCCGTCAAACGAGGTTCAGCCTTACCTTTACTTAGACTTAAGTCTCCGACTCTGCAACATTCACTATCACCTTGATCTGGGGGTTTATCATAGTACAAGTTGCGGCAGATGAAGGCTGCGGGGACTTGATGGCGGTTGAGGGTGTCTCGCTGTACACTGCTGGGTGAACATCCTAAAGTCATACGCTTGCCGGTATTGTTCGTGTAGAATCGGAGGCAAAAGAGTTGATTGTGGTGTCTTAGTATGCAACCTGGACTGGTGTAAGGGGTACATAGCTGCATACGCTGTGTGCACGGCATGCACTTGCAGATCCGCATATATCAGATGCAAGGAGTCAGGGACTACTTTTGATAATCAGATAATCCGAGCTCTGGATCCACCGACGATATGGCTGCAGATCAAATGAAGCACACAGCTCCATTTCCCTTACGACATGGCGATTTACTTTTTTCCAGTTCAGGAAGGAATGAATCTATCCATTGCAGCCATCAACTATGTGAACTAAATGCAATGTGTTTCATCCTGCTATGCTGCATCGGTTCAATAAATCCACGAAGCCCTAGAGTTTGATGCTATCTGATACTTGGCTCTTATAAGGCAAGTATGGGTAAAAGTCGTCCAGCCCCAGTCGCAGTGGCTCTTCCGCCGTCATTTTCGTGTCTGTTTTCGTGGTCGTTGACAGACAGGGCAGTAGGTAGCTGGATATAGTCATGCATGCCGCATGCGATTTTCTGAGAATGGAGCATGAGATGATTGCGATTTATCAATCTCGAGAAATTAGAAAGAGAATATAATGTTATGATTCGCAAGGCCAGACTGCCTGAATAGAAGAGAAAAGAGACGGTGGAGAGAACAACGCCGGGAACGCCAGCTCATGGATGCAGAGACAGCAGGTGGGGACAAGGTGATTCAAGACTGCAGGATATCGAAGATGAATGAAGATAGGTAGAAAGATATAGAAACGTCGCCAGAATCAATGCGAGAAACCGACATGCTGGCAGCCCAAAGTCTATACGAAAAAAAAATGTCAAGTGACGAAGCGATGGCTTGGAGACGCGGGAAGAAGAACCGGAACCAGCACAAGCGCAAAGCTAGAGCGAAAAAAAAAAAAAGGGTATGTGACGCCAATCATCAAATGAGAGCAGGTCGGTCGTTGATACATATCCGCGCGCAATAGACAAGTAAACCTTATAACTATAGCATTTCAAGGTCACCCAGTGGTAACCGGCTGGCAGGCCATGTTTGGACTATGGCTGTTATGGGGGCGTAGGTGTCTGGCGGACCTCTGGTTGGTCGGCGCGGCGCTTCTCGCGAGATCGCATATACATCCCCTCCGATTGGGAATCAGTAGCTGTGGATGGATCCATCGGACGAGGCACTGCTGGATTCTGTGCCTGCTGTTGCTGCTGCTGGGCTATAATTTCTCGAGCGTAGAATTCCACTAGCATCGTACCGTACGCTTCAAGTTCTTCGACGGAGATCGAGAGGCGGAAATCGTTCAGTAGGAGGAATTGAAGCTCGAGATGGTTAAGTTCGACCAGGGGGAGCCCTCCGACCTAATTGAAGTTCAGCGAAGTTGTTCCTAACTTCAGTTCAAGGGTGAAGAACCTTTGCGTATCGAGAATTAGTATAAAAAACATCAGAAAAGAATTTACTGGCACAAGTCACGCCCGCGATGACCAGCCGATGAATGTTAAAACTATCGACGACGAAAAAATGGGAGAGGCTCTCGTTCTCGTCCTGAGGATAAAGAGACGGTGATATGGAGGATGGACTCTTTGGATCCTGCGCTCGTATTCCGGTCGAAGATGGAGGAGTCACCATTGGGGATGGTTGCGCATGATGACCAGTCGACGATTCGGAAAACCTCGACCTGGATATGTCAGTGTGCACGGTTGCTCCACGGTCCCAGCGGCGCTGCAGGCGCTCAAGTTGGCCCTTGTTCACTAACTCCGTCATGCGATCGAAGTATACCAACAGGCTGAGAAAAACTTCGTAGGTCGTGGGACAATATTTGTGGATACGCGTTAGGTAACTGAGAATAGTGATACTCGGTACGTTTTTGCCATGAAAAGCAAGTACGCTTGTGGCCTGTGGGCTGAGATTGGCCGTGCTATCAGGTGGCGGAATATGTCGATGGACATGCTCGTGGTGCAGGTCGTTGGTGGTGGTGATTTTCGTCAAGAGCCCAGCAACCATCTCAATGATATCCGTGACCGGCATGGAACTGATTTCATACTGGCGCTCTTGGTACCATGACCCAGGCGCCTGGCTCTTCTGCGACTGCGCCAAAAACTCTTCGCTGGCGAAGCTCTGGATATGAGACAGGTCACGAACTTTGATGCGGCTCGGCGAACTGGCCTCGGAGCCTCCAAGAGAGCGTAGCGACTGGAATGTCGGCTTCAACCGCGGCGACGCGGGTGATGAGTGGCTATACGAAGCGACCAGCGTCGGCTCGGTGGGTGTCTGGCTGACATTTCCGAATCGGTTGGAGGTGTATGGAGTCGACTGGAAGGAAGCTTCGGGATGGTGTGCGTGGCTGGAGGTGGTCGAGCTCATTGAGACCGAATGGGGAGGGGTATAAGTTGGCCCTGGGGTGGTTGAAGACGCCCGGGTGGAAGGGAAGGAGTTGATGTGAGATTGACGGGTGATGTAGGCCGGTACATCATATGGTGGTGGGTGGGAGTGCAGGCGAGCAGAGCCAGCGGCAGACGTTGATGGCGGGGCCGTGGACGAGGTGGGGGTAGTATTAGCGGACGTAGACCTGGAGCTTCCGGTCTCCAGCTGTGACGACGGATGGTGAGATGAGGACCGATAAACAGATTCCGATGGATTGATGGAGCCTCCCAGCATCGTGTAGGAGCTATCAATCTGATCCGACCGCGGTTGATTGAGGACGACCGATCCCATGTCAAGCCGAGAAGAAACAGAGGGAGACTGCGAGAAATCGTGCGCGTAACGGCGAATCCTAGAGCAACAGTGGCGGAACAACAATCAGCCTCAGAAAAGCATTGAGGACAAGCGAAGTGGGGAACATGGGGGAATCGAGCCGATCGCAAGACTCGGACGGATATAGAGAGAGGTGGATTGCACTTGATGGTCTAAGGAGAAGGAGGGGTTGATTACTATCTATCATAAACAGGAATTCAAGAAACGTTCAAGAGCCTGGACCTGAAGACCACACACAGTTTACCCGTGATTATTGAAAGGTCAGAGCACGGTAGGCGATGGACCCGACCCAGGCTGAAAAAGGGATCACAAAGGAGAGGGGGCAGTGTGATGGTCCATGGTGAAGATGAAGTTTCAGGAAAAATAAGATCGGACGAAAAGAAATGAAGGAAAAGAGAGAGAAAGAGGAGGATGGAATGAAGGATGGGAGAGGAGGAGAATGAGGCGGAGGATGAAATCAGGAGAGATCCAGTAGTGGCGAAGGCGATACAGGACGACGATGGAGACAGCAACAGGGAAATCTGAAGGATGGAGGGTTCCACAATCACCAAGTGATGATGTTGATGATTCTGCTGACGATGAATGAGAAAAGAAATATGATTGATTGTGATGTATGGAATCAGTGTGTCTATCAATATCCACCATCTATCTCAATTCCTCAACTCCATCGACATTACGGACTGATACCAATGGAAGCTACGGAATACCTCTTTCTACAGACTACCTTGGGCTTTAATGATAATGATACTGTCATTGTTGAGTGTGCAGTGAGATAGGAGTTAAAGCCACTATTTACTACCTCTATCTACCTTGTCTTGCCAGAGTACCCAGGGTAACAATAGTTCCACTATTATCATGATGATCCCAATTGGATACTGCTGACTATCTTCTAGACGCCTTAGAAGCCCTCCTCGTTCTATGGCGATGAGATGATGTTCTACGTAGTTCTCCGTACTGGCGACCACTCTTCATCCCTCAAGAAGATCCATATCTCGACAGGTCTTCAACAAACAGAAAGAGGAGGCGACATGCTTTATGTTCATGACCAGAAAGAGACACATACTCCAAGCACCTAGACCGGGATGCAAAGATTACTACGTACTACTACTAGGTAGTTACTAGACTTAGGGGCGGGCTCTAGCGGACGAATGACAGGACTCTGACGGTGCAGGTGTTGAAGGGATTCGCAATGATTCGGGTTCGCAAAGGGTCTGTGATTCGGCGAGTTCTCTGGCTGGTCGATGACAATATGACTGGCTCATCTTCTGGAGTTCTCCTGTTACGATCCTTGGTCCACCGACGCCTGAAGTATTTACATCGAATAATAACAACGTTGTTTGTTGATGCTGATGATCCAAGTTGTTGATTCATTCTTCTGTTTGACGCAACTCAAGCTTGGAAATGAGCAATCGCATCTCTGGAAAAAGCACTGTTCTCCCAGTCAAAGCCTGATCGAGTCAATCTCCCGCGATCATGATTCGTATTTGAAGCGCGCTACGGACTGTTACCTACTGTCAACCTTGAAGAGGAGTTCGAGGACAGGGGACTGAGATTGTAGGTTGGATCTTCATTATAGCAGCTCCATTTAAATCCCGCAAACCGCCACTTTCAGATGTCCGGCTCATTCTTCGCTCCATGATCTGTGCTTGGATGTGCCAATGTCCTCTAGTAGGAACCACTCTATCCTGGTGTTGCCTCTCAGCAAAGCGACTGTCCGTCCTCGCGGCTAGAGAGGTACTGCTTCAGCGGACATTGATACAGGTGGTCACATTCCAAGTGTCAACATCTTTCAAAACAAAATCATCCCATATATGATTACACTCATGATCTGTTGGTTACGCCGGGTTCAGTGTAGTCCGTGTCTGGCAAATACAGATGTCTCTCAGCTCCCCTGGACGTCAGCACCACCAATCGAATCACACCTCCGGAGCTGCCATCCCACTTGATCGCCTCCTGCAATGCGTTGCGCACAAATTTGATGCCTTCTTCTTCCGTCATGTTCTCCCTCCAGTGCGCATCGCAATAACCGTAGATGTAAGTTGATCCCGAGCCACCAATGGCGTAGGACTGCTTGTGTAGAGACCCGCCCAGAGGTATCGAGTAAACCTGACCGCCATGGCGTGGGTCATATCCCGCGATGATGATACCGGCACTACCATCGAGGCCCGTCAGTAAACTTTGCTTTCTTCAGCAAGCTGGGGGAGATTATCGACCTTAACATATCCTTGTTCTCATAGCACAGCTCCTGGAACAGAGCCGCGGCCACCTGGGTGCTGGGAGCCTCATTGTTCACGATGCCGTACATGTTGAGATGATAGGAAACAATGTCCGCAACAGCCTGTGTGTCCGCCGCAGATCCCGATCGACAGCACCAGATGGTATCGTGAACCTGTGTGAGTTTGTCGGTGACTCGGTTGGCGATGTAAGCTCCGGTAGTTGTCCGGCTGTCTGCTCCCAGAATAACACCGTCCTTGAAGTTGATAGCCATACTATCTGTGATCAATATACCGACCAAATTTGCAATGTGATGTCAGCTCACTCACATTGAGGTACCCAGGCTGTAAAGGCATGGTGGTTAGCTGCTTGTTAATGAGGACATGTATGAGCAGGAGTTAGAGACGTACTTGACCTCTCCGGTCTTCAGGCGGTTCATGTCGATGTGAATTCCATCTAAGCATACCATCAGAAATTGCTCTGAGCCGCATCTGTCACTCGTCGATAGACTTGTGACTTACCTTCCCCAAGCACCCCTGTGACGCCGTGGCCGACCATTGTGTCTGTGGCAGCTGGAGCTGACGAATTTACACTGCCGCAGCGAGAGCAAAAATAAGTTGTAAGCCGTCCGACGAGCTAGAAAAAGGGGAAGGTCGGTTGATGAAGATTGTGGATGCAGGTTGATGATGGTGATGATAGTGATGATGATGATAGCTCTGACGGAGCTTCCAACAGGCAGAGCGCGTTACGTTGCCAGCTCAAGCTGATTCTGCCGGGCGGTGTGGTGGATGCTTTTTCCTATTGGCCTGTGGGGGGAAATCATTCTCCCCGCATATAACAATTCTGAACTCCAGCCAGCCATCAAATACTACGTACCATAATATAATCTATCCCATACCTACTAATCCAAATTGCTGGTCTTCTAGGCCAATCTCACCCTGTTCATCGCTAATATTCTTTTCTATGATGACTTATTGATGCGACCATTCATCTGCGTGTTTGATTGACGATTGATAAAACTATATCATCAAAAGTCTCTCTCATTCATTCATTCTACTTACCTAGTCTAACATCCGCCGCGATGTCCGAGTCTCCTCCGCCCCCGCCGTCATGGAGCATCGCTGCCATGGCCAACAATGCCGTTCATTTTCTTCGATTACCAGTGCTGGCATCTTCTGGTCTCGCCGTTGTTGCCAGTGGTCTCTTATATTTTAAGCAAAAGTGCGACCCTGACCATTAGATAGACAATCTTCTGCCTCGTGCATGGCCGGAAACTGATCGCGTGTCCAGTGAGCTGATCTACCCTCGCAATGTCCCCGCCGATGCCCGCACCAATGTCCCCAGTCCGCGACAATTCGGCATCAGTGACTATGAGGATCTTCAAATTCCTACACCGGACGGAGAGTCGTTGCATGCCTTCTTCATCCGTCCATCAAACAAGCAACATGCTCGGAACGTAACTGTATTGATGTTTCACGGAAATGCTGGCAATATTGGCCACCGTGTCCCTATCGCCAAAGTTCTTCAAGAGGTTTTGGGCTGCAATGTGTTGATGTTGGAGTACCGCGGCTATGGTCTTTCGACTGGTGTTCCGGATGAGGCAGGGCTTAAGGTCGACGCGCAAACGGGGTTCGACTACTTACGACAACGGGCAGAGACGCGGGACACGAAGATTGTCGTGTACGGGCAAAGTATAGGCGGTGCAGTAGCCATTAACTTGGTTGCTGAGAACCAAGATAGTGGTGATGTTGGCGGTTTAATACTGGAGAACACATTCTTAAGCGTCCGCAAGTTAATCCCGACGTAAGTACTCCACTGTCTTGACATTGATATTCGAGTGGTCATACTAACATGAACAGCGTATTTCCTCCCGCCCGGTATCTCGCTCGACTGTGTCACCAGCATTGGGCGAGTGAGGAGGTTCTGCCGAAGATTAAAGATGTGCCGATTCTTTTCCTGAGCGGGTTAAAGGATGAGTTGGTTCCGTAAGTTCATCTGTCCCCAGACCCGACATCTATCTGTCTTCTTGTCGAATAAGACACTAATCATTGATACGTTCAGCCCCTCAAACATGACTCAGCTCTTCGCGGTCTGCAAATCAAGTCGCAAGGTCTGGCGCACCCTTCCAAACGGCGGCCACAATGATACCGTCGCCGAATCAGGTTATTTCGAGCATATTCATGACTTTGTCATGGAGGAAGTGATACGGAAGCAATAGTGAAGAGACCTTTCGCTTACTAGCCTCATCGATCTGAAATACGCTGCAAATAAGACGCACTCATGTGTGCATTCACGATACCCCTATTCGACACTGAATCGCATGAACTCTTTGAATTTGGCTAGCTGGTTGATACTTTGTCACACCATGAGGATTTAATGTGTCCTCTGCTGCTCGAACGGCGCATCATGTTGACGCGCTCCTTCCCTTCACCACCACCCTCTTTGCTCTGAGAGTCTCGCCCTCCCCTGCTCAACTTATACTCTGGGACCGGAGGGAGACGGTATCACCATATACTTCGTGCTCATACTAGTTATTACCTGGCGGCTTGCCTTCGCTTCTTTCTGACGATACCAAACGGTTTTAATGTGTGTTTTACTCAAGTGTTGCCCTCTTAGCTTGGTCACTTCCCTTCTTTTTCTTCCTCCTGTTTGTCAAGGTGTATGAGGTGAATGTTTGGATGGCTGTATGTACTAGAAGCGATTTATGATTTAGATATGGATCGCTAGATTCTGTAACCAATTTCTGTTATGTATCATTTTGGCTGCATAGCTCGACGAAAATCTAGCTCTGAGCTCAATGTAGAATGTCACCAATTGGTTCTCCCATGGATGACGCAAGTTAGTCTTGTGAGACTCGTTCTAATCTATGAATTTATAGACAGGCATATAATACAACTTCAAACACAGCATCTACAGCGTCTCCGCCTCCTCCATCAACTCCTCCATCTTGAACCCCTGCACATCACCCCGAGTAAACATCCGCACCAGCTCCCCCTTCCGCCCACTCGCCTGGCCCTCAAAATCATAGAACCGCTGCAAACAGCTCACCAACCAGCTCGCCTCGGTCGTCGAGATCCCCGAGTCGGGCATGACCTGCCCGTGCATCAGAACCAGCCCCTTCTCATCCGCCAGATCCAGGTGGTGCGTGATCGTCGTATGCGGCTGCGCAAACGCACCGTGCAGCTTGTACGCGGCCAGCTGGGTGAAGATCACCGTGGAGGTGTGGTTGTTCGCGGAGGGGCCGGATGGGACGGAGGAGGGCGGGGCGGAGGCAGGCGGGTGGAAAGCCCACTGCAAGAAGTGGATGTCTGCGCCGACGGCGTTGGGGTCCGCGGCGGAGCCGTCTTCGGCGGGTGCTGGCTCGGTTGAGGAGCGGGGGAGGGGAAGGATGAATTGCGGGTTGTGGCGGGCGGCGGAGGCGATGCGCTGGTAGGTTTCTAGGGGGATGCAGGCGCAGATCGAGTTGGGGTTGTTGGCGTGGCGGAGGCGCCAGAGGGCTTCTATCTCCTTCTGTGGGAGGGCGAGGACTTTCTCGACATCGAGGTAGGAGCTGAGCGGTTTAATGCCGGTGGAGGAATTTGACACGGACGCTGCGGCTGCGGCCTCGGGAGATGGCGGAGGTGTGGGAGGGGGTGGTGGATGGGCGGCAGAGAAAGGCTTTGGCGATGAGGGAGGTGTAGTTGGCTCTGGGGTGAGGGGGGTGGCTGCGTCGCGGCGGAGCCCTTGGATCTTGTCCTTGTAGGCTTCCTTGAGAGACTCCACTGAGCCATGACCTTCTCTATAGGCGCAATGTCAGCGACCATTCAGTAAGATCCGAAGTTCATGAAAACACTAGCATATAACCTACTCTTTGGCCTTCCTGTTCAGCTTCGACTTGTATCTGTCCAGGACCTGATTGGGATCGTGATGCGTGGCAAGGAAGCGCACATCATGTACCTGCGCCCATCGTCGTTGAGACGTGCGTACCAGGGACGATCTACCCCGGAGTAGCGATTGAAACGCAGGAGATCTGATTGAAGACGCCATCTTTCGCAAAGTGATCGATGCGGTGCGGAGGAAACTATGAGAAATTGCCGGAGGTCGGAGTACGGAGACAATAAATGATTATATAATCGTCACAGTCATCGGTCACCGAGCGGTCGCCGAGCAGTTATTGAGCCCTAACATGACGCATCAAGCTCTCTTTGCGATTTGGATGCAACTGTGTGTAGACTCAGAAATTGTTGCACATACAACTACCTAATCAGGTTACATGCGTTATATACAAGCAACTAGACAATCATACTCTCCGGTGGTCCCAAGTAGCTTGGTCTGACTCCTCCCAGGTTGACCACAATCTTCTGAAACACGACGCCAGGTTCTATGGCCCAAAGCTTCAATGTGTTCTTTCTACCGCCGCCTTGAATTGCATGACTGGTAGTATTTGTCCACACGGCATTACTGACCGTAGCGCCCCAATTCGAGGGCAAGGATCCCAAGGGAGTCGAGGGAACAAACTGCACCACTTGAGGGTCAGCGTCATTGATGGAAATGGCGTATCTGAGGGGACGGGAATGATCGGTATTGAGCGAGGGTCCCAAGTAGACCGTGGCATTGACCATGGACACATTCGAAAACAAGTACATATCATACTCAAGTCGAGGAGATGATGAAGGCTGCTGCGTTTCAACCGTGACAGGGAGCAATGTCACTCCCGACAACGTACGGCCATATCTTGGAATAATGGCGTATGAGACATCAGCTGACGAGGTGTTACGGGTGGCATGTTCAGCTTCCATGCTGACTGTGCCATCCGATTCGACGAAGCCGTGGAAATCAGCCGGAACTGACATCTTGTTGACAGGAAGTTGCACTGTGGGCATTCCATAGTTGCCGTAATTATCTGATGAGATGGTGACATTGATCAAAGCCATATGAGATCCGGAGGGCACTTTTCCCCAGTCGATGGAGAGCTGGATCCTGGCGTCTGTGTTATTGCCAGATGCTGAGATTTTGCCGGATGAGGGGGACGCCTTGACCCAAGAATCATATGGCGATACTGTAAAGGTGAAATCGTGCGTTCCCCGTGAGTAAACGTCAATCCAGCGACTGCTTGGTCCGTAAGGATCCATGGGCGGCAAGGTCAGACCATTAGACGATAACGAATGCCAGGTGTCGTCACCCGGTACCGACGCATTGCTTGCTTCGACAGACACACCCATGCTTCCTGCTAGACTTTCCTCAAGTGCTTGTGTATAGGTCAGAGGGGGTAATGTGTTCCTCATCGGCTGCTGCCTGTTGGGACTTGATTTAGAACTTGTTCAAAAACATACGGAGACGAATGAGACATACCAGTAATCATATCCAAGATGCGTCTGGTCCATTATATGATTCCACTTGCCATCAAGAAGTCCGTGGTACCTCTGCGTCAAAGCGTGGTCATCTTTGAAGAGCTTCAGGGCCTGATCCACCATACTGTTGGCACTGGTACGGCGCTGACCTGCGTACAGCTTGTTTCTTGCCGCTGTGATATGAATATCGGTGACAGTTTGGCCAGCCATGCAAGGGTGCAAAACGAGCTCGAAGAACGAAGGACGAGCTGAATCTTCCAACTTCTGATATACGCTCAGAGCATCGTTTACGAGTGTCCGCCACTCTTCTTGAACCCTGTCCGCTTCGTTGTAGTTGACCACACTAAAAGTTGAGCTGTCAAGAAGCTCATACTTTCTCCGCGCAGCATACATCCCGTAGCGATCCATTATATCGGCAACTTCACTGGACACCTTCTTTCCAAATTCACGGGCAGCCCACTGATTGAGCCATTCAAGAGTGCTATCAGGCGAGGACCACAATGGTGTATTGTATCCAAGGTCAAAGAAATGGTTCAGGGGAAGTTCCTGATGCCATGTTAGATTTCAAGCAATCCAGTGGCCGGCTCAGTACTCACCACTCCCTTGAGATCTCCAACATTCACAATCCAGATCTGTCTTGCCTGGCGCTGGTATGCAAGATGCATCTGTTCCCAAGTTTTCTGGAGGGAGATCGTATTGATCCACTTGTAGTCACGGGGATCGCCGACATAGTCAAAATGGTAGTACACCCCTGCGCCACCAGACCTGTCCGTCTCATTGCCAACCGGCAGCCGCTGGATATTGCCCCAGTTGTCATCTGCCCAGAGAAGAGTAACGTCATCAGGAGCACGCAGTCCTTCCTCATAGAATTGGCCAACCTCCTTGTACAAACACCACATCTGCGGGATGGATGAGATGTTTGTCACGTTGAGTACCTCCGACAGAACCTGCTGCTGCGTATGCACGATATCTCCCAGTGACTGCTTTGTGGTGGTGGGATTTGCACTGTCGTGGGTTCCTCTCATTCCAAGAGTCCAGAGCACTTCCCAGTCCTTGCTTCTGATGGCGCCCTCCTTGAAGAACTGTGTGATGTTCTTTTGGTTTGAACTCCAATCCCACGGTCCCTTCAGAAAGAGCGACTGTTCCTTCGTTGCGCGCATCATGGGTTCTGTGTGGCTGGTGCCCATGACGATGCCATACTCATCTGCTGTAGGACCGTTGCGTGGGTCGTCAGGATAGAATGCATTGTTCCACATTGCCGGCCATAGATAGTTCGCACGCAGTCTGAGTAGAAGCTCAAAGACACGGGAGTAGAAATCGGCATTATAACCGGGGCCATATTTCGCAGGCGGGTAGTTTTCATCAATCCAGTTGGTCAGGGCCGGTTGTTCATCATTGATAAAGATGCCTCGATATTTGACGGACGGAGGGCCTTGGAGCTTCTTCTTCTTCAACGCATATACCTCTGTGTGCTGGGCAGTCGCGACGTCGGCGAACCAATACCATGGAGAAACCCCGATTTGCTCGGAAATATCATAAATGCCGTAGATGACTCCTCGTTTGTCACTGCCAGAGATGACCAGCGCGTTCGAGATACCTTCGACAGGATTGCTGACAACCTCTGTCTGAAATGCCTCCCATTTTCCTTTTGTCTGATCGACATCAATCTTGCCGCGTTGGGCCAGAGAGTCGATGAGTCGGGACTTGCCAATTGTTCCAGCAATGATTACTCCTCCGTTACCGCGAACCGAAGATCGATCATGGAGGGCTGTGCCATTGATAAGGCCTGTCGTGAAATTTGTACCGGTCACTCGTCCGAAGTCGACGGCGAGGTCACCAGCCGCACGGATGACACCGGGCCAGTCATCGCCGTCAAGCAGAATAACGCCAGGGGCAGTATTCTTCCCCGCTAACTTGTAGGCTCCCTTGGTTTTGTCAAAGGCAATGATGGGCTCCTGCCCAAGAGCTTGTGCGGCTCTCACCACGCAGCTGATAGTCAGCAGTACTGACAGGAGCATTGCTTCGCAAGACTGAGAGGTCTGGCTGAAGTGGTAGGGCACTCCTATTGCAGGAGGTAGTTCTGAGCTGGCATCTTAAGGGTTAAATACCCAACACCCAAGCATTCAGCTAGATGGGCCCGGCATGAATTGCAGGATATTAACCAGGGAAGTCGGTAGGAAGAACCGTCCATATTTTCAAATGCCTATTAGGCAAGCTGCCAAGCTGGAGCCATTGCAGCTGCGGAGATATTCCCCCCCCCTGAAGGCATGGTCCCACGTTCTGGTGTCCACACTCCACATAACGCTGGGGAAGATATTAGGCTAAATAGGCAAGTATAACACAATCGGATCAAGGACAAGGATAAAAACATGGGGAACCAGCTCAAAAGAATGACCATGTTAGACAATGGTGGAAATAAAAGCCACGGGTAACACTATTTCTCCCAGATTCTGACAAGCCTAAACTCAAGGTTCGAGCTTCAACGGCTTTTGAAATCACCCAAATTGAACCGGCCTCAGATTCTATCCTTCTGAGGAGCTTGATGCCGGTGACATCGAGAGGATGGAGCTAAAGAAACCCCACAATCAGCCATTCTGGAGACGCGGAGTCAGACAGGGAGAATAGTGATGGTTGGATAGACAACCAGCAGGGAACCTGGATCAAGTTCCGAAGCTGAATAGCGAACAGATTGAGGGGGTAAATAAGCATGAAAAAGGGTGCAGGCGACGAAAGCAGACCACGGACATTGTTCCGACTGATGGATGAGATTTCTCCGCACATG
The DNA here is from genome assembly GCF_002237265.1 of Aspergillus thermomutatus. Classification (NCBI taxonomy): domain Eukaryota; kingdom Fungi; phylum Ascomycota; class Eurotiomycetes; order Eurotiales; family Aspergillaceae; genus Aspergillus; species Aspergillus thermomutatus. Next base: position 197,555 of record NW_020798051.1, read on the forward strand.
ATATAGTTACCATCAGGCTATCACTATCAGGCCGATACCCATGCGGAGTAAGTCTCTATTGTACTCAGAATAGTCCATCTCATGAGTCCCGGGATTTGTCCGCTGGGTTCAATGGGACTTTATGGCCTTGACACTTGTCCCATATATCGCGTCAAGCTGTGTAGGTATATCCAAGCGAATGATGTCTCGGCAAGGACCAAGTGAGGCAGATGAGGATATGCATAAGATCATATGATTACTAAGCTGGTTAGTTATCCATCTGTGCATTCCACGTGGACAAAGCAATGAAAGATGGCGATATCGTCGTATGAGCTGTGGAGGAGCTGTACTCACCAGCTCTCCCGACCACTTCGACTTCCACATCTTCATTTCTCAATTCGATTTACGTGTTTCTATTAATATAACTTTTCGATCCACTCTTTCTAATTAATCTTGACATTGGCGTTCACTGGATTGGACGCTGAGCAACTAAGCTCTCTTTCAATCGGCGATTATTGACTATCTCTATTCGAATCTCTGCTTCTTTGGACAGCTCTTTGAACCGACCATGGCCAATCGCCAGATCACCAGACGTATTCTGATCACCTCAGCAGTAGCAGTATTCGTTTTATTCGTCCTCTTCATTCGGCCCAAAGGCCCGCCGAGTCCCGCCCTCCGCGCTCCCGGTCATATCGATAAATCTGCGCCGGCCGTGACAATCAAAGATGATCTGCTGAAGGGGGAGGTAGTCATGCCTCGGCTAGGGAATGAGACTGCAAAGTATGTGAGCCTCTTGTTTTGGGACTAGAACACGTACTGAATTAGTCTGGGGGAACATTAGAGCGGAGTTGGGTCGTGCGACCTGGAAATATTTCCATACCTTGTTGGCTCGGTATCCAGAAGAACCGACGGAAGAGCAGCAGGAAACATTACGCTCGTTTATCCATCTTTTTGCGCGACTTTATCCTTGGTACGTTTGTCGTCATGGACCTGACAAAACATCTTTCAGGAGCTGACTCGTGGACTAGCGGTGAATGCGCCTCTCACTTTCAAGGTCACCTGAAGAAATACCCACCGCAAGTATCCTCAAGGAACGCCGCTGCAGGCTGGGGCTGCTTTATTCATAATGAGGTCAATGCGATGCTAGGGAAACCCGAATTTGATTGCAACAACATCGGCGACTTTTACGATTGCGGTTGCGCAGAGGACGAGAAGGCGGCAGGTGATAAAGACAAGTCTCAGGATGAGGGTCAGGGTCTGCGTCAGAAAAAGGAACACAAAGACGACGCTATCCCGCCTGTCGATATACACAAGGAACCGTCAGTAGTACCTCCACCTTTCACATACATATCAGCTGCTGACGGACCATCACAGCACTACTCGGGGCTGATTGCCATTGTTACCTCCAAATGCCCGGGAAAAGCCATACAAGTTTCTTTATTACGACACTCTTATCACGCAGGTCGTTTCGTATTTACCATTTTGCTGGAGCCGGGCTCTTTGTACAGTAATAGAATTCGCGACTGTCAGAATTGCTTTGTAAATTGAGCTCAGGATATACCCTTGCATGTTTGAATCTTGGTTTCGATTCTCCGAAATATTCAAGATATGAAAGGGATTGCTCGCTATCCATTGGTACTCCGATATATGCAAGGCATTGCATACCAATACAAGCTTCAGCATTTCCCTATCAGGTGGAGGGGCAGATGACGGTCTACGCATGGCTACACAGGCGTCCCTCTTTGGACGCATGACTTTATTTGGCGACCTGCAAGCATTTGTGACTTGCACAACTGACCATGGTCATCCACCAGAAGCAGCTTCTTCATATTGCCATCACTACGTGCTGCAGAATGAAAGTGTGAGATATGACGTCGCTCGGACCTGGGAAACAAGCAAATCTAAGACTATTCTCTCTTACCCAAGCAATCGATGTGGATGAATCGATCAGCCCATATACGAACCCGTTTCCACTCCTAAATATATCTTCTGATAATCCACATCCATAATATTGACAAAAGAACCCAACATTGTGATAAATATAGCTTCCCTCAGCTATGTCTCATTCTACCTTATGATTGCAAAAGTTCGTATAAACTTTCCTGCGGTTTGGGCAGACTCATGGCCCTCCTCCAACCAGCTGAGCGGGCGGTTGGTGGACAGTCCCCTCCTTGGCCATGCCGCAGCGAGTCTTCTGACAACCTGGGCCGATCATTGTAGAGGTGTGGCTGCCGCGCTCATCATTAATACCTTTGATCCACATATCTCTGTCCTTATGAACATGGAAACCCCCCTGCTCTTTGGCTGGGCGTAATGCGTCTCAGGATTCGCCCAGAAGCGGATGTAGATCGAGCGGACGGTGATACACACGCGGACTAAAAATGTGAAACAGCCCCGGAGACATACGATGTTTCACTGCCACAAAGATTATATTCAAAATCGTCAGGCCACATTAGGATAAGAATAGGTTGATGTTGAAGTTGCTGAACCTGGAGGAAGTATATGATCGCGGTTGCGGGGCCTGCTTGGATAGTGGATACCTGGTTTGTAAGGCAAGATCCAGACATTTAATCTAGTCCCAAAGGAGCATAGCGTAAAGCGAATTATTGTCGAGCTTCTTTTTTCTTTTTTTTCTGTTCATTTTCCTTCGCGCCCAGCAGAAGACGGACATTCAAGAAATTTTCAAACATTACGAGGGACAGCAGGAAGCAGCGCTTATAGTGGAAAGAGAATCTTTGGTGTGCTGGATCCCTGTGAACTAGCGCGAAACTCATTCTATTCTCCTACTTGCTTTCGTTTCTCCATCAACGCTCTTTGTTGACATTACCTCCGCCGCAGGGGCTCACCACTTACTCCATAACTTCCGCTCCTCTTTAGTGCAAAGAAACAGATAAAGGTCACACATTCAGGCCTGTATATGACAGGTTTATTGCAATTCTAAAAGCCAGTCCCTCTTCTGTCTCTCCGTCCGGATCCAATAGTTTGCGCAGACACTTGCCGAGTGGGTGATAGCGGGGTCAAAATGGTTTCCTTTTCATGCGAGGTGAGTCTTACCCGTCGCTTCGCTCCTCACTGTCAGACGAGAGATATCGCTCAATTAAGAAGCATTGGAGCTAACCCGTGTTTTTTCCTAGGCCTGTGGTGATGTCCTCACCAAGAAAAAGCTCGATCCTCATCGCAACCAATGCCGAGGGGCATCCTTCACTTGCATCGATTGTATGGTACACTTTCAGGGGACTAGCTACAGATCGCATACGGTATGTCCATCATTTTTCTGACTCTCGGCTCTAGATTTCGCCAGCGCGCATCCTCTTTTTGTGCGAACTCGTTCCTGCATTGTCGCGTTGTATTAATAGCAAGCGTGGAGCGATCGCTGGAAGAAATACTCGAGTCCCTTCACCGTCGCTTCATCGGCTCAAGCTGACTGTCTGCTTTATCTAGTCATGTATGTCCGAGGCACAAAAGTACCAAGGCGCATTATACAAGGAGAAACCGACGAAAAGCCAGCGGAGAAATCAAAATCAAAACCAGAACCAGAAAAGCAACACCAACGGTAAACATCGTACTCCGTATGTCGAAGATGCCCCCGATAGCGATAATTCAAAAGGCAACGCGCCCCCGCCTGCTCCTAGTCCACCACCTACGAGCACTGAGAAGCCCTCTGCCACTACCGCTGATGATTCGAAGTCAGTTAATGTTTTTGATTATCTCGTGGCGGAAGATATCCCCAATGCATCGAAAGTCTCGCTTGGCGGGCCCAAGGAGCAAATGCAAATGGTTGACCATGCTCCCTCTGTCTTCGAGCCGAGCAAGGCATTAGCCCGCGTCGACACCGATAATGATGAGGAAAAGAAGGACTATGATGTGGCATATGAGGAGAATGGTTTCTCATACGGTGCTGGCCCGATTCAGCCATCGGTGTACCCAGGCAAAGTTCCCAACGTTTCCATGGAGTTCATGACCCCAGCGCCGAAAAAGAAGAAGGATCGTGCGCGCGGAGAGAACGACAAAGCCAGTGTTGCGACCAGCGACAAGAAACGTAAGCGCCGTACCGACGATCATGATATGGACATTGACTCTCCGATGGCTGAGGCCCCATCGAGTGTTGTGAACAACCCGGGTACGCCGATGCTGAATCACTCAGGTCTCACTGGTGGCTTGAATCGTATGCTGCGATCTCCGTCTACGGAAGATGGAAATGAGTCTAAGGAGGATTCTCGACGACGGTATCAGGACCCCTCGTCGCCAATCAAGCGGACCCGCCGCGATCATAAGGATGGTGACAACGATGCTGGTCTGGGTATTTCTATGAAACAAAAGGCAGGACGTCTTGTGTCATCCATGTTTGGAGGATCTGCCGTGTCGGGAAGCAGCAACAACAGCCAAGAGCCGGAGGCTCGCCGATCGAAGAAATCTCACCGCGTTGCCAGTCCATCCCGTGATCAAGTGACGTCTGATTCTCGCAAGACGAAACGAAAGGTCAGCGCTCAAGCAGGAGGCGACCGGCCCTCCCAGCGGCTAAAGCAGATCGAATACAACAGCTCCCAACAAGGCGACGACGGCCGCGAGGTGGTTGTTTATCGGCAGGAAAATGTTCCCAACGAGTTACAACGACAAATGGCTGCCCATTTTCTTTCCCTTGTGACAAAGGGGCCAGAGAGCTCACGAGGTTTCTCTGTAAACAAGGTATTGAAGCGGTTCCATCGCGAGTTTACCGATGAATTCGATGACGATCGTGGCCGCGATCAAGGGCGGAGCCGTGCAGATCGCGAGCGGAGAATTGAGGATGAGAAGGACTTGTGGCGCACATTGAGAGTGAAGCAGAACGAGCGAGGAGAGATCGTTCTCTTCTTCTGAGACTTGATCAGTTTGGTTTGTTCCCAAGGATTACATGTTGCTGTTTCGCATGGTGTGCGCCTTTCTACTTTTCATCGATTTTGCACTTGAATTAATATGCATAGCGCTTTGGCTTATATTGTAGGGCTGATTTAATTAATTTTTCCCTTTCAGATTCTTGAAATGACTCTGCAATGCATCTTGTGTAGGATTTGATGACTCTGTGTGACTCATTTTCGTGATGGCGATGACTCGGAAGTATGCTGCCTTCACTGTAGTAGCGACTTGGTCCGAATTCTCCACTAAAAGTTCACAAACGACCTGATAGTTTATGGAAATGGGATGGGTCCTTAATTGGAGCTTTACGACTGGCTGACTCATTGATCTCCATCAAATCAGATCCGTATTTCATAATAATACTTCGAGTTCGGTCTGTTGGAGTTGGAGTAATCCGCGGTGGAACCGTCGCAGCAGCTTTGCCGCCACCCAGCAGTACAACCAAAAGATTCCGTCGATTGTTCAGGAACACTTCCAATTTTCATCCCATTCCTTTCACTCATTTTGCTTCAAAAATTACTCGTTACTTCTTTGCCTCCGGGCTGATTTGATTCCCAGTTACTTTTTACCCCTTCATATTCCTTCAGTGCAGCCTGCTCTTGTACCTCCGCTTCTTTCCTGCGCACCTTATTAGGTGGCGTTTGAGCTTCGCGAAAGATCTTTTTACGAAGTGACTTTGCCCTTTTCCCATTTTTCCAATCGCCTTATAGATTGCCAGTGCATGGGTATACCTCAAGCAGCTTCGTCTGAACCCTCTAGGGTTGTCGACAACATGTCGGGTTCGCCAGTGGCCACCGCTGATAATAACACCCCGCGTCCGAAGAATGCCAGACGCGGAGGCAGAGGCCGTGGCGGTCGTGGCTCTCATCGATCTATCCCGACAGCTCCTAACACACAACCTGCAGCTCAGGAGACACCTCAAGTACCAACAAGCGAAGCTTCGACGTTGAATGTTCAGCCGAACGAATCATTACGGGCCGCAAGAGGATCGAGGGGAGGCAAACGAGGTGGGCGAGGGGTAGGCGCACCGCAGGACAATGGCCGACGACGTGGACGAGGACGAGGTGGCGATTCAACGGCTCTGAGCGGTGGTCTGGGAGGACGGACATTCGAGGGACGATTGTCGAGACCCGAGCGGGCGTCTGACGAGGATCAACCAGATGATACAGGGGATTTGAAGGATTTGAGCTTGAGAGCTGATGCGCCTGATTTTGTTCCCGGAGCGCCAACGAATGGAGTCGTACCTACTGGAGTGACATCCTCATTGGCGAGTTCTACGACCGGAAAGGGCAAGTCGAAGAGCGTTCAACCTCGGCCGCCGAAAGTCACGACGAAATCTACAGCACCTGATATCGCCACCCGGATACACGAAGACATCGCGCACAATCTCTACGAATGTCCCATTTGTACGAGCGAGCTGGGCCGAAGGTCGCGGATCTGGTCGTGCGAGTTGTGCTGGACTGTTTTCCACCTGAGTTGCGTCAAGAAATGGTCAAAGAATGAAGGATCGGCGGCCCAGGATGCTGCGCGTCGCCAGGCAGATGGTGAGCCCAGTCCACCGCGCGCCTGGCGCTGCCCTGGCTGTAATCTCCCGCACGAAATCCTCCCATCCACCTACTCCTGTTGGTGTGAGAAGGAAGTCGACCCCCGTCCGCTACCTGGCCTGCCCCCACACTCGTGTGGTCAAACCTGCTCACGGCCACGCAAAGGCTGTCCGCATCCGTGCGATGCGACTTGCCATGCTGGTCCTTGTTCACCTTGTACCGCGATGGGCCCGACTCAGGATTGTTTCTGTGGGAGGAATTCGTCGACTAAGCGCTGCCAGGATACAGATTACGAGAACGGCTGGAGCTGTGGTGAGATATGCGGTGACTTGCTCCCCTGCGGCGAACACACTTGTACTCGACCGTGCCATGAGGGTCTCTGTGGGGCTTGCGAAGTCAAAATAGAAGGTCGTTGCTACTGTGGAAAGGTGGAGACCGAGATGCTCTGCAGCTCCAAGGATGAGGAATTTGAAAGTCAGCTGGCGCGAGGCGAAGATGGTACGACCGATGAGTGGGTTGGCTGTTTCAGCTGCGGAGATCAGTGCAGTCGTCCCTTTGATTGCGGTGTTCACTTCTGTGAAAAAGCTTGCCATCCTCAGGATGCACATCCCGCTCATTGCCCTAGGTCGCCGGATGTCGTTTCTCACTGTCCTTGCGGGAAGACGCCGTTGACAGAGACACCTGACTTCTCTCCCCGCGTGTCCTGTGAGGATCCTATCCCCAACTGCTCGAAGCCCTGTGGCAAGATGTTGGATTGTGGACACTCATGCGACCAGATCTGCCACACCGGCCCGTGTGGTGCGTGTCGACGTAAGGTGCCAATTAATTGCCGCTGCGGTCGCACCACAGTTATAACTGTGTGCCATCAAGGCACTGTTGAACCTCCTTGGTGTTTCCGTGTTTGCAAAGCAGGCTTGCACTGTGGCCGACACGCTTGCGCTGAGCGATGCTGCCCTGGGGAACAAAAAGCCATTGAACGTCAGGCCATGCGGCGGAAGCTCAAGTCCCACCTCAGACCTAGTGATGAGGATGTCGAAGCCGAACATATTTGCACACGGGTCTGTGGTCGTCCGCTGAAATGCGGAAGACACACGTGCCCTGAAATTTGTCATAAGGGACCCTGTAACACTTGCCGAGAGGCAATTTTCGAGGACATCCCGTGTAATTGCGGTAGAACTGTTCTGTCCCCACCCTTGCCTTGCGGGACTAAACCTCCTGCTTGCTCGTTTCCTTGTGAACGGCCTAAACCCTGCGGCCATCCTCAGACATCTCACAATTGTCATACTGACGAGGAGAGCTGCCCCAAGTGCCCTTTTCTCACTGAGAAGAGCTGCCTTTGTGGCAAACGTGTCTTGAAGAACCAGCCTTGCTGGCTGGCGGAGACGCGATGTGGTCAGGTGTGCGGTGAACCGCTTAAGTGTGGCTCTCATTTCTGCCAGAAGACCTGCCACCGGCCGGGTGAGTGCGAGGACGCCTCGAGACCTTGCCAGCAGCCATGTGGAAAGAGCAAGACCCTGTGTGGTCACCCATGTACTGAACACTGTCATGCTCCGTATCAGTGCCCCGAGAAGACACCCTGCGCGTCCACGGTCACAGTAACATGTGGCTGTGGACGGCTTCGCCAATCACGTCGCTGCAATGCAGCAGTGGCGTCGAAGGGACAGGTGCCGCAGGCAACAAGAAGACCTTCCCTGACCCCGTTGACGTGTGACGACGAATGCGCTCGCTTGGAGCGGAATCGTGCTCTGGCATCTGCACTTGGCGTCGAGATTAACCCGTCCACTACCGTTGCTTCGAACATTTCTCCCAACAACCTTCCTTATTCAACGGAAACCTTGGACATGTACATCCAGCTTTCTTCCACCTCTCCGCTCTCCACTTTACAGACGTACGAGTCGACCCTCCATTCCTTAGCAACCAGCACCACTGAGCGATCCGTACGCTTCCAGCCCGCCAAATCCCCCCTCCGTGCGTTCATCCACTTCCTAGCGGCGGACTGGGGCTTCGCCAGCGAGAGCTTCGATCCAGAACCCCACCGCCACGTCTTCGTCCTGAAGCCCACCACGTGGACCCCACCACTCCTCGGGCTCGGCCCAGAGAACTCCATCGGCATCGGCGGCAAGAGTGTCGGCGAATGCGTCAAGCTCCGCGAACGCCAACGTCTCAAAGAGCGCGAAGCGCAGCGGCTCGCCGCCGCAGAAGCCAAGGCTCTCAAGGAAGCTGCCAAAGCCCAGCAGTCCAAGGATACAGGCAGCGACGGCGGCTGGGCCCAGGTCGCTGCCTCCCGGCGAAGCAACGGCGTAAGCTCGACGAGAAGCACAACACCGGTTGCGAGCCCTAGCCCGTGGTCTGGATCGAAGTTCGCGGCCCTTGCTGGCGGCGACAGCGGGAGCTGGGGTCTTGCTAAGAAAGAGAAGCTCGTTCTTCGGTCCGGCGTAGGAGCCGCGAAGAAGAATCTCTCCACTGCGCCTGCGACTGAAGTCGTGGATAACTGGGAAGAAGAGGAGGAAAAGGTAGAGCAGGAAGAGCAGCGTGAGCGTGAGCGTGAGCGCGAGCAGCAGGTGGAGGGGGGAAGCACAGACCAGAGTGGAGGAGAATAACAAAACGACTGACGCAACGGATTCGGGATTGTCCCATGAGGTTGAGATACCTGCTGAAGCGGCTGTCTCGACGGATTGACGGATTGACTGACTGATTGATTAATTATTGAAAGCTGGATGCATTGCTGTCTGCTATTTCGGCCGTATGGCACATTGCATGGATGCGTTAGGTGTTTTGTTGACTGATCATCAGCAAGCGTGGGTTTGCATGCATATGACATCTGATTTAGATGGATTCTAGATAAAAGTTACAGACGAAATAGAAAGGTTCCTGGTAACAAGGTTTAGACATACTTCGTGCTGATGTGAGATCTGATTGAGAACATAAAGTTTGTTTCCTTCCCCTTCATGCTATCTGATATATGTGACGCGGATGGAATAGACACTCCCTTAACCCAACCAACCTACTTCTATCTGCACTGCAAGAGACCTGCCAGCACGCCGGGGAAGTAACTCGTCAAGATCATCCCCACCCAGTCAAGTCCATAGATTCATGCTCTCCCCCAAACTCGGCGGCAGATCACCCACGCCAGTCCCCCAGTCACTCTCCTCCTCACCCAGCGTCAACTCGAGCGTCCACCCCTCCGTGAAAAACTCATGGCCAATCCAATTCTTGCTATACGGCTCCCCGTTCAGCCTCGCGCTCTGGATATATATCCTCCGGTAGGAGGAATCGAAATTGACATTCCTTATCGTCGCGGTCTTGTTCGTCAAAGGGTGAGTGATACTAACCGCCTCGAAGAACGGCGGGATGATAAGATACACGTTCTGCCCGGGGTTGGGGAAGAGGCCCATCATCGCGAAGACGGTGAAGGCGCCCATGGCGCCCGAGTCGTCGTTACCGGGGAGTCCGGATGTGGAGGCGTTGAACGAGGAGGGGATATAGGCGTGCGCGCGGGCGGCAGAGAGGGCAGGCCGGCCGGCGTAGTGGTATTGGAAGACAGTTAGGAAGACAGGCTCGTTGCCGATATCCGCTAGGCCGGAGGTGTGGAAGAAGTCGAGGCGGGAGATGAAGGTGTCTGGGCCGCCGAGGAGGCGGATCAGGGTGGCCATGTCGTGGGGGACGTAGCTGGGGCTTTTTGTCAGTGGCTTGAAGGTGGGTTGGGTTTGGGAGGAGGAAACGTACAATTGGTATTCCCAGACGCTGGACTCGAAGGTCTCGGAAGGATTGGAGGTTAGCGAGCACCATGATGCCAGGGCACTGCAGGCGATAGGATCTTGGTAGCCCCATGTTCCGTTGAGGTACTTTGGTTGGAAGAAGCCAACGAAGCCCGTGTCGGTTCCATTGATCAGGGACTGTTGGTCTGGCTTGTAGAGATTTTGCCAGTTGCTCGCTCGAGAGAGATACTTGGTATAGCCGCTCTTTCCCAGACCTCGTCCAACCGTGGCCAGGCTGAAGTCGTTGTAGGAATACTCTAGAGTACGTGAGATACTGCGGGAATTGGTCCCAAAGCCCAGGTAGTCAAAGTCCAGGTAAGGAATGTAGTTCAGACGCTTCCAGCTCTGCAGGCCACCTCGGCCTTCGTACGACCACTCCAAGGGCTCGTTCTCCGCATCGTTGACCATGGCTTCATACGCGAGGTTCCAATCGATCCCGGTAAGGTTCTTTACAAAAGCATCTGCCAGGACGACATCTGCGTTGGATCCGCCTTGCGTCCAGCCCTTGCAAAGACTCATACGACAGTCCGGTAACCAACCTTCATGCTTGTAGGTATTGAGGAGACTTCGCACCATCCGCGATTGTGCGACAGGGTCAACGATGGTGAGCAACGGGTGCTGGGCCCTAAAGGAATCCCAGATACTGCGAAGCATTAGCTGTCGAAAACAGCATACCATCGAACAATACATACCAGTAGAAGGAATCATAGTACGGCTCATCACTGCGCCAGAGCGGATTCTCGCCCGTCAAGTCCTGAGGAGACAGCATGGTCCGATACACACCACTCCAGAAACTCTCGAGAAAGTCTTCAGTCACGCCTCCCGCCTGTACAGAGATAGGGCTGAGCTTCTCCCGCCAAGCACTCTCGGCCTGTTGCCTCAACGTATCGAAGTCGTCATCAGGATGAGGAATCTCGTTCTCTGCATTCTCGCACGCCTTCTCCAAGCTGACGAAGCTCACCCCAACCCGCACAATAACCGTTCCATCCTGAGGCCGTCTGAATCTCATGAACCCACCAGCCTGCAGATAAAACAGATTGAATCCCCGCGTGACAAACAGCTCCTGAGGCTCGGTCCCCGCGCGATCATTAACCCAAATCCCACTATCTTTCACACCCGCACCCCCGAAACCAGCACAAAAGTACGAGACATACGACCCGGCCCCGAAACTAGGCAAGAACGTCCCATTGGCCGTGATCCGACCATTCTCAGCATCCACCTTGATGGACGCATTCTGCCGACTATCCCACGCATCCGTCAAATCAACCAGAATCAGCGGACTGAGCTCCGACCCGTCCTGCGCCCTGCGCGGTGGAAAGGTAAATCGGTACAGCGCCGCATGCTCCGACACCGTCGTCTCAGCCCGGATCCCATTCTCCAGGGCAAGAGCAAAGTACCCCGGCCGCGCAACAACCGATTCATTGACATAGTGCACCCCTCGCGAAGCTTTGGGGAACTGGCAGTTATCCAGCACATCGTCCGGGCAATACTGCGGGAAGAGGGGAAAATTGCCCAGCGAGGGATTACCCCCCGTGCCAGAGTCGTGCAGGCTCGAGAACCCCATGACATGGCTGCCGTCTGTCGCGAAGCCGCCGGTGTTCTGGCCGTCGACGTCGGCGACGGCTTTGGCCATGCTGTAGGGGAGACTTGCGCCTGCGAAGACATTGCCGCCGTTGGTGGAGCCGATGAGGGGATTGACATATTTGAGGGTGTCATTTTCAGCTGATAAAGGTTGGCCTGCAGCAAGGCTTGCCCATTGGATGGGTAGTAGAGCAGTGAACTTCTTTAAAGCTACCATTTTCATGGTGGAGAGTGGACGCTGTGTTGGTTGTCATCTGTTGGGGAGGAGTATCCCCGATATGAAGACGAGGAGGGTAGGTTGGACATGACGGCAACTTGTAATAGATGGATGAGGTGTATAACTGATTTGCTGATTGATGAACGAAGGCAATCAATGTCAATGTAACGTTCCATGCAGAGAAGGAGAGATCGACACTGCTTTACAAGAATGATTCAGGCAAGGTTGCTGGGGAGAAGGAGGAGGAGAATGTAGTGCGGGGTAATAAGATAGGTAACAAAGACGGTAATAACTACTCTAATCATAAAGATTAGGAATTTCCCATCCTTGAATATGTCTTTCCTGAGTGGGATGGCTCATAGAAAGTTTGTACGTCCCTGAAGCAGAGAGCTTGACGAGGATAAGCTGTGCATAACGTATCCAGGTTGCCATCTTTGAAAGGAAGCCACTCACTCTCATCTTGCCAGGGCTGTACGCCATATAAATTAACATTTCTAAGGTTCTAATATTCTACCAATGACTTGATTAAAGAGTCTATATTAAAACCTTGGAATAATATAATAAGAGAGTTCATCGCATTTCAAACCTTTCTTTCTTGTGTCCTACTTGCCGTCTAGTTGGTATTGCAGGGAACGAACGTCATCTGTATCTGCAAACTCGAAGACTTCCAACCCAACTTCTATGCAAAAGGTATCTTTAACATAATTCTTGAATTATCTCCCTCTAGATCACCACACCCTTGTTCTGGTGCTTGTTGACATTGTAGTTCTTCCAGACCGCAATGGCAGGAATCCCTAGAATCAAAATGCAAGTAGCGGCAATCGCGCCGTACATCTGGCTTCGGCCCCAGGCATAGTTGATCGCATCACGAGCAGCCGAGCCCATTGGATACTCTTGTTGTACTGTGTATCCGCCTACGTAGATCGACGTGGCATTGGGCTTGAGGTCCGCGGGGAGATGAGACTGGAGAGCGGCAGGGAAGATGTTGGTATAGATGGCAGCCGCCACGGCGTATCCAATGGCACCTCCCAAGCTGGAGAAGAGACCGATGAACGACAGCATCATGGGGACACCCTCACGGTTCGCAGAGGCCATGACAGCCATCTCCTCGCCGATGATAAGAGTGCCACCACCGAAGGCAATGAAGATCTGGCACATGATCACGTAACCGATGTCATCCGACTGACCCCGGAAATGAATCATTAAGCCAGCACCCAGGATCATAAGAGGTAAGGCGAAGAACAGACAGGTGTACTTGAAGTACTTGGTCCAGCGCACCCACAGACCGAAGACGACACCCCAGAAGCATGAACCCACGTTGTAAATCTGGGTCATGTAACCAGTCATGGCGGCGTTGAGATTGTAAACGACGGCGCAGAAGTTGTAAAAGTAGAGATCCCAGCAGTAGAAACTAAAGTAGACTGTTGCGGCCAGAACACAGGCACCCAGAACCGTGCGCTGCTTCAGCAGTTCGTAGTTGATAAAATGGACGCGGGCAAACCACTTCTCCCAAGCGGCGAAGACAAAGAGGAGGCAGAACCCAATAACGACCATGGCGATGAAGGTCGCGCTCTTGTATTGTGCACGACCGTTACTGGCCAAGCTGAAGGGCAGCAGCAGCAGCACCCAAGCCGCCATCAACAGGAAGGCACCGATGACTGGTAACAATGTCAGCTGGAACCTCATCAGTGGTGAGGACAGGGATGTTGGTTCAGCATACTATCAAACTCATGAATATAGTGGACCACAGACTGTGTCCAGGTGCGACCGCTAGGTTGGCGGACATATAACCCCATCTTCTCGGCCTTGAGCTGGTACATCTTGAAGACCACTGCGAGCGGCGCCAGCGCAACGGGCATGATGATAGCAAATGCTCCATAGGCCCATCGCCAAGTTGTCATGCTGAGGAAGGACGAAGCAGCCAGAGGGGCGGTGAACGCAGTGCAGATGAAGGGGGTACTGGCGAAAGCAAAAGTGAAAGCTCTGTTCCTCAAGCCGGATGTGTCTGCCACGAAAACATCTAGAATGAGGTAGATTGCGTCGTACCCGATCCAAAAGAGAACGTAACCCGCTGCATAGGAGTCGGGGCCGTCGCACGCTGCCAGAATAATGAGGCCAATGGTGTAGATCCCAACAAAGAGGAGGAACCCCTCAGCACGACCCCAGAGATTGAGTATCTTTGCAATTGGAAGCTTGAGCACTCCGCCAATGATACTGGATAGGATGTTCGCGGTACTGATCTGAGGAGCCGACTCGAATCCGCTGTAGGCGGCGTTGATGACGTTGCCACTGATGCCCGACTGCAGGGCCAGGAGGAAGAAACAGACCCAAATCCTGGAGTGGACCATCAGTTAGACGAGCTCGGGGCAGATCAACCCAGAAAGACGACTTACCAGGCGTAAGTTGCCCAGACTGCCTTCTTGCTCCAGACCAGCGCAGCCGCTTCAGCTTTCTGGACACCCAAGTGAGCATCCGCGGTGACCTGATTCGGATGTTGCTGGATTTCCTTCTCATTACGGGCCTCCAGACTCAGCCTTGATGAATCAGTGTCGGTTCGATCACTGATTTCGGGACCTTTCGGTGCACCCTCTGGAGCATTGGCTTCAGCGCCGGGAGGAACCTGAGGGGTGGCTTTATTGCGATCCCCGAAACTGCCAAAGATCCCCATGCTGACGTAGACTGCCCTCCTTCTAGCCTTTCTTCTAAATTAGGTCAATTATATGACACTGTTTTCTCCTAGAAACCGAGCGAATGGCGTATTCAGAGCATGAGCCAAGACTGGAGTCAGGTCAAAGGAGACTGAAAGAAAAGACCCTGGAAGAAGAGGGAAAGCCGAGTATTCATATGGTATGGAGTCATGGAATGGACTCATTCATCTGCTGGTCTAGTCCAAAGGACGACCCAGACACGGTAGCCATGAGTTCCCCCACTCAGCCGACAGGGGAACCAAACAGAATGAGCAAGACAATTTTTCTGCTCTTCTTTTTTCTTTTCGCATGACACATACCTGCTTCGTGCTAGATTAATCGACCGTGGAGCCCACGCTAGAATGGCTTGAACGTCCGTGAGTGGTCTGACCGTCTGAGAGGCGTGGGACTGGCAGTGACTGGCCTGATCAGATAGCATTTGTGCGGAAGACGGATCAGATAACTTCAACTGGTTAAGCTCATTGGCGTGGCTCTTGTCTCGTGTACCACGGCTTGGATGAAGACAAAATTATGATTGGAAGAGGAAGGAAGTGGGAACTGATCGATATGGAGTCGAGAGACCTGAATGAGCAGCGATTGGCGTTTGGAGCGACAATTTCCGATTGTTGTGGTGGTGGAGCACCGAGTCGACTAGGTCTCCGTCATCCTCAGCTTTTTCTCAAGGTAGAGGTAGTTCAATATTTGAATTACTTGCTGATCACTCAAGACTTCAGGGGAAGTTGGAAGGAGCTCCGTACATCCCGGGAAAATCATCTAAATTTAATGCGAGTGATACAGCAGATGTCCAGCGTTATATTTGAAGTCGAAAGTGAAAAGATAGATGGATTTTGTCGGAAGTGGCGGATGGCTCAGAGCCCCCAAGCCCACAGGATGTCCCTAACTCCCGGTAATTCTATCATAGAAGTCCTTGTGACTGTCCTCAATAATAATACGTACTAGATAAAATAATACTAGCAGTAATGAATACAGACTACGGAGTACCCGTGCACGGTAGCTCATGAGACGCCAAGCAGTGATGATTGGTCGCATATCGTATATGTGCAAGAAGCTTCGCTTGGATAGCCTTGGATCCTTAGGTCTGAAGCCTCCTCGCACCGCCATTTCTTGTTGAAATTGTTGTATTATTTAGCCCCAGTCCTCGTTTCTAAGCGATAGCAGTATGGTTTGTTCGAATGGGAGTAACATTAATTATTGTGTTAGTGGTTTTTGCATCTATTCCATGATGTCCCCGAAATCGGGATCGGGATGAATCAGAAAGGACAGACAAAAGTTTTCCAATTTCTGAACTAATGGAGTAGAGAGTCCCAGTTATTGCTATGAAAAAAGTTCGGGGGTTGAATAGTCATCAATATCCGCGAGCGGTGGTCATCCAGATTCCAGAGGTCGTTGGATGGCACAAGGATTGATCACATGTGCTCCTTTTTTTATCTGATCAATTTTATCTGATTTGTGTGTTTTGGGCTTTTTTAGTATCCACTATGGACAGTGACAGTAACGCCATGGAAAGGGACAAGCAAACCAAGAAAAAAGGAAAATGAGATCATAAGCCCAAAGTATCTCTCAACCCTCAATTCTTCTAGCAAACCAGCATTATTTATGGCTTGGATTGCCGCACAAAAAATAAAAATAGGGACACGTTCCATCCACACCGCGCTGGATAACGCCACACCATACTGGATAACGCCACACCCTGGTATACCCAAACAGGTAATTTCTGATCACATAATAGGATCACTGAACTTTGAAATCATTCTGATTTACTATATAAAATTGCTTGTAGGCTTCCTATCTTTTAAATTTACTAATCTAACATTATTAAAACATACATTTCTCAGCTAATCAGATTACATCTTTTAAAATTTAAGTATGCCTGTCATATACTGAGGGATTCTAGTATACTAACCCTTAGGGAGTCTGCCGCACCAACCGCGATTCTCTCCCTGAGGTGCGTGAGGGGCCTGATTTAAAGCTATTTGCTGACTTTGCTGACGATCTGCCTGACTGCTAGGCTAATTACCTCCTCATCTACCTCCTCTGCCTCCTCTGCGTGCACACTGTGTTGTATGCCTCTATTCTCTTATAATAAGCTTCATTAATTTAGGCATAATAGGTTCCTCCGCGGTTACAGCATAAAATTTACGCTTTCAGACGCTATATTAGCCTTAAATTTGTATGCCTACTAAGGTAGTATAGATATACTCTTGTGTATACATGATTCAATATCAAACCCTACGAGCAAGCCCTTATTGCATGCCCTACTTGCCTGTTTAGGTATACTAGGGTGTGGTGTTATCCAGTATGGTGTGGCGTTATCCAGCGCGGTGTGGATGGAACGTGTCCCTAAAAATATTGATGTTCCCTTTGCAGAACTATCATCCCTGGGCGGAAACTCTGTCTGGCTTATCTAATCTAATCTGATGGCGCTCTATGGCCATTAACAATTTATTCCATATCATACCTGACAGACGATGCCGTGTGAATCTAACAGGAGTCCTCAAATCCATATGATAAATGCTCGTTTTCACGTCGAAGGTCAAGTTTATTCCCTCAGTTGTCAAAAAGCAATGTCGCTTCAGCACTCCAGTCCAAGGGCGGAGACACAGCTGTCGTCAGTGCATACCACTACCTAGAAGGCTCGACGAGACTGAGTGGAGCAAAAGGGAAAATTCCTTTCCGAACATGAATTATAGCTACTAGCCATTAGATAGCGTCTAAAAAATCCTGATATGTGGTCCATTTAGACACAGAGAGCATGAGGCAACAGAACTCAACATTGTCATGAAGTGCTCTAGAGTCGTTGCAGTTAGTACACTAGTGGGCGGTATGGGTGATGGCTCTCCTCTGCCCATGAAAATTCCCTCAATTGTACAAAATCAAAAGTTGGAGACTATACAGCGCGTCCAGAGCATCGGATGGCTCAAAAGTCTTCAAGAGGGGCACGCAGCTAGAATTTTGGGTTCAATGAGAGCTAATTTATAGGGCATGGACACTAGCTGAAAAGAATCAATCAGTCCATGGTCTAAGTCAGTGATTGTGTAACAGTTGGGTTGGTGGCGGGTGTTCATCCGTAACACTCGCCCATTAGATATACTTTATTCAGCCCAGGTGCTGATGGAAAATCGTTTCCATACCCCTAGTACTCTGTAGCCCATAGTCAATGCGCAGTGTGTTGTGATAAATTGCAGCAGATTTTGCTCTAACTCCTGACTTGCTGTGGTATCCCTAGTATCTAGGGAAACTCCGTCCACTATATTACTTATCCTCCGACTTTCCTAGTTTAAAATGAAGCTGAGAATCATCTAACTTGGGCAGGTAAGATAATGAATGTTGTAGAAAAAGGAATATGTAAAGCATATTAAAGACCAATTGGGTCCTGGTTACCGCAAATCCAATGCACGTCCAGGGCCAGCTTGTGGACCTTGAAGCGTTAAGATGCCAAAATGAACAACGATTATGTTCATGCGGATCTCATATAGATATCTTTTGCAACCTACTCCTGATTAACGAGACATTTTCGTAGTTCTCCGACACTTTTTGCTTTACTGGGGCCGAGTCTCGTAAAGTACAGTAGGCCGTTCGAACTCCTCTCTAGAACTTTGACTGCAGACTATTATGCTTCGAATCAGCTTAATGGTCACTTTTCGCAGTCCTCTCGCGAACAGAGAGCAAGAACGAAGCTTGGATATGCCGTGGAAAATGAGACATCGAAATTATTCCACAAGCACAGTCGGACAACCAGCAAGGTGCGATATATGGCTTTGTTCCAGACCTAATGTCTAGTTGCAGGCTTGACAGACCTTCTGTACTAATAACTAAATTCGAGGTTTGTGTGCATTTGAGTCTGTGACATCTGAGGCATAGTATGATTTCCGCCTCAGGCATCAACTAACACCGGAACCGGGTGACTCCACTCGGCTCCAGCTGCCTCCGCATTGACAGTATCTCCTGTGGTTCACACGGTTTGCAAACGCCATTTCCCAGCCATCATCCTATGATAATTGGGGTAGCCATCTTATCCACGGATTTCGGATTGAATCATTGCGACTTGCGAGCCGTGCTGTTGAATCATTCTCCCAATCAGAGCATACCTTCTTGACACACCAAACACCGCCTACATCAGAATTAGTTCCTGAGACCTTTCGCTCTCAGATGCCATCGCGTCGCAGTCATACTAAATCCCGGAAGGGATGTACTAACTGCAAAAAGCGGCATGTCAAATGCGATGAAGCGCTACCCAGGTGTGACTCCATTTCATCGATTCTTCCTTTGCACCAACGACTTTGATCATTCAGCGCCATGCTGTCAAGGCTGCATGTCAATCAACCGGTCCAGGAATCGAATGCTGACTCGATTACAGCTGTGGGTTATGCAATAAACGACAGCTAGAATGTATCTATCCATCAACGGCCAGTGAAGTCGACAGCCAACATGCATCTACCCCACGAGAGATCATTGACACTACGCCCCAAGAGTGGCCCTTGTCTACGAGGATGCTCGAGATGAGGTTGATGCATCATTATCTGACAAAGACCTATCATACCCTGCATCAAGGCAAAATAGATGCGACTCACTTTCAGACGGTCATCCCGGAAATGGCCACATCCCACCCATTTCTGTTGGACAGCTTACTTGCACTGACAGCTCTGCACCTAGCCTTCCTGAACCCGGATGACAAGCGCCCGTGGATGGAAGCTGCTCTCAAATATCAAAACCAGGCATGCTCGGTTTTTAGTCGGGTTCTCGTGGAGATCTCCCCAGAAAATTGTGGGCCTGCCTTCCTCTGCGCGGTTTTCATCCTCCTATGTGCGACTGCATATCCATGCGTCGCCGGGGATACTCATCCGTTTGATCCACTAGCCCAGGTCCTGGAAACTCGCCGTCTCCTTGTCGGATGTGCTTTTCTCTACCATCATCTGAATCGACATCCAGGGCAACTGAAAGAGTGGCTGCGGTTCCCGAACGATGTGAAACGGGAGGAAAACGTCACATCCCAAGGGTGATTTACCATTCATTCCTTCGCAGTGCCTAGTATAATAGCTAATTCTGGCTTCAGGACGTGGAATTCGAAGCTTGTGCCGCTACGAAGGTACGTATCTCCCTCCGCCTGCATCTTCGAATGGAACGACTGACACCGTGCAAGTGCTCTTTTAGATTCTCTCCGACAAGTAGCGGCTGTCATGAACGAGGCCAGTGAACCGCACCGGGCAGCCTACCAGGACACCTGGGATTTTCTACACGATGCCATCAGTTTATGGCCATTGGGAGGTCCTCGTGGAGGCATCATATCCTGGCCCGTCCATATTGGTGAAGACTACATTGCCCTGTTGAAGCAGGGAGACTGGATCGCTCGTATATTATTTCTACACTATGGAGTTGGCATGCATCTCCTGTCCGATAAATGGTATGTCAGCGATTGGGGGCGTCGCTTGGTGGCTGCTGTTTTGCAGCCTCTACAAGAGATTCCCTCAATCTGGACCGAAACCATCATTTGGATAAGACAGGCAGTCGATCTTAACGGCTAGTTCCTCATGACAAGTCGAAATGACCGCTATCAGACCCGGCAAATACAGTCTCTGGCAGACTGAAGATCGGCATGCCTTGAAGCGCAGGTGCAAAGATTAGATGTGCACACCAGCACACGGTGCTTCCAATACATCAGAAAAGGATCGGCGAGCCAAGAAAATGCAAGCTTCCACACAGCAGTATGTGACGATGCAGCATGCTGCTTATCTACCTGCCTTTTAAGGTATTAATAGTCCTCGAGTTTTTCGACGAATGAGGGACGGTGCCTGAGGGCCTGAGTCACGATTCCTGTTGGCCGAACCGGAGATGGAACGAGGGGAAAAGATAGGTACGGTACTGGAAGGGAGACGCGGACGCTTATCAATTGGCATACGTGCCCACGCGACCGCTTATCTGTGGGGATTTCTAATGTGAGTCGGCTTTTCTCTCCCTTGACTTTATCATCCTTTGTCACTTCTGTTCTCCTCATTTTCTGTTATCTTCAATATTATTACTGTCGCATTCCTATCCTGATAGTGTCCGTTCAGCCATTTGCAGTCTCTCGGTACGCTTCGGAGTTCGTCCTATCAGTCAAAATAACTACGGACTCCGTAGCGCATCGGGCCTCGGCGGCTTCGAGATGCAGGGGCCTAAGTCGCCTAGTATCCTGCGAGATGTGGAGAAACAGGTATAGTAGTCCACAAGCCATGCTTCCCCTCATTTTCTTTGCATATCGCGCCATTTATTGTGGCATTTGAACCAAAGCCTAATTACGATGATGCCCCCAGCCACTGTTGCGTTCTTCTTCTTTAAATACCCCCGTCGGATTGAGCGATTCATCCCAGTCGGCGACGCGCAGACCGGATCGGGCTACAATAATGCCTGGACTTCTGAGGGTCACATTCTTGGTCACACTACTACTCTTGGTGTTGGTCATACATGTGCCTAATGTACTTACTTCACCTTTGGAGCTTACGTACCCTAATGCCAATGGTGGGAATCATCAAGGTCATCATGTAAAGGATGGGAAGCGTGGGGCAGTAGCCAGTGAGAGTGCTATCTGCAGTCGCCATGGGATCGACATTCTAGAGTTGGGTGGGAATGCTGCCGATGCTGTGAGTTCTTCAAGCTTCATCCTTGTCCCATCCATAAGAGAGCACCAATCGCGAGTCTTTCTGGGTAGTACTAAGCTTTACGATACAGCTGGTCGCGACAGTCCTCTGTGTCGGAGTAATTGGTAAGACGCCGAATTGAAAACCGGACTAGATCAATCGGACTTATTGTATTCTCAGGAATGTACCATAGTGGGATTGGGGGTGGTGGCTTTATGCTAGTCAGAGCTCCGAATGGTTCCTTCGAGTTCATCGACTTCCGTGAGACAGCTCCGGCTGCCGCATTCGAGGAGATGTTCAATAACTCAACTGACGCGTCCACCATTGGCGGCCTAGCTAGGTAAGATTCACTTCATCCTGCTTAATAGCGGAAGAGAACTAATGTGTGTTCAAGTGGTGTTCCTGGCGAGCTGCGTGGACTGGAGCATCTTCACAAGAAGTATGGTTCATTGCCGTGGTCGGTCCTGGTGCAACCTGCAATCAGAACAGCTCGTGAGGGCTTTCCCGTTGGCCGGGATCTAGTGAAGTACATGAAATCGGCTGTTGGTGATGGCGAGGACTTTTTAGTCGAGAACCCGACATGGGCGCTCGACTTTGCTCCCAATGGCACCCGAATTGGACTTGGAGATATCATGACTCGGAAACGCTACGCTGATACGCTTGAGACCATCGCAAACAAGGGTCCGGATGCTTTTTACTCAGGACCGATCGCGGAGACAATGATCAACGCGCTGCAGGCCGTGAACGGTACCATGACATTGGAAGATTTGCGCAACTATACCGTAGCCATTCGAAATGTGTCACAGATTGATTATCGTGGGTACCAGATCACAAGCACATCAGCTCCCTCGAGTGGTACTGTTGCTATGAGCATTCTGAAAATTTTGAGTACTTACGATGACTTCTTTGCTCCGAGTAATGTGAACTTGAGCACACACCGACTGGACGAGGCCATGCGTTTTGGATATGGTGAGGTATGTTGAACTGCTTTCCTCAATAATCAGTCCTAGAAATGTACTAAGCAGAGACTAAGAGAACTAATCTCGGCGACCCGCTGTTTGTTGCTGGACTGGATGAGTATCAGGAGAACATGCTGAAGCAATCCACCATTGATGAAATCCGACGAAAGATCTCCGATGTCCGCACACAGAATGTGTCTGCCTACGATCCGCAAGGAATTGAGAGTCTGAATGAGTACGAGTATCCTCTGTCTTCTGTTGAAGCTCTTTACTAACAAGCCCAGTGCGGGTACATCACATGTGGTAACGGCAGATCATACAGGCCTGGCGATCTCCCTTGTCACAACCATTAATACCCTCTTTGGCAGCCAAGTCATGGTTCCTGAAACCGGAATCATAATGAACAACGAAATGGATGGTAAGTGCTGCACCATGTGATCCCACTCAGCTGAACTAATTTTTTCTTCAGATTTTTCCGTTCCTGGGAAATCCAATTCATTCGGATATATCCCTTCAGAAGCGAACTACATTCGCCCTGGAAAACGTCCACTGTCTTCCATCACACCCGCCATAGTCACTCGTCCTGATGGAAGGTTATTTTTTCTTGCTGGCTCTGCTGGTGGTAGCAGGATTATAACAGCCACAGTGCAAAATATTATCCACGTTATTGATCAAGGGCTATCGGCAGCGGAGGCATTGGCTCAACCCCGTTTGCACGATCAGCTGGTGCCAAATCAGGTCAGCTTCGAGTATACCTATGACAACTCAACAGTCGATTTCATGAAGTCTCGTGGTCATAATGTGACTTGGGTCGCTCCAGGTCAGAGCACGGCGCAGGCCATTCGGGTTCTGCCGAATGGGACATTTGACGCCGCTGGAGAGCCTAGGCAGTTAGAATCCGGCGGCTTCTCGATTTGAGTATTGCTGTGGAAAACAATTTTTACGAATCATGCATCCAGGAAGAGCATAGATGCAGTCCAGGTGATAGCACACCTCTAGGACTGTTTGGCTGGCACGAGCGTTCTGAACGGCGGATTTATATAGAGCATACAGTTTTAGATTTACAGCACTTTATATTCATGTATATGCGCGGAATGAAATTACGATTCTTGACTTACTATTATCGCGTCCTCGTGAGGCTAGTCTCCAAAGGGCAATTCTATATACTACTGGTGATACTTCAAGGGCAATGATACAGCGACACCCTCCAGGTTCCAGCGACACCCCCCTTACCTGATTGGGTAAGATTTGGTCATGTGATCACCGCGAATTTGAATTCTACCGCACATGTAATCTGCGTTTTAGGCTTAGCGCCAGGGCTCAGGGCCTACTACCTAATCACCTAACTACTACGCCAGGAAGTACGCAGCAAGTATGCAGTAAGATACATAGCAAGATACATCCACCCAGTGAGATCCGTCAGTGTTTAAATACACGCAGGAAGGTGGAACAGTGAATTACGCGGGGAAGAGGGAGAGAGAGGGCATGGGCGCAGGTGCAGGCGTGGAGGCAGTTAGCCATCTAGCAGTCAAGCAAACAGTCAGCAATCTGGTGATCAGCCTCAAGATACACAGCAGTGAGGTCGCGGAGGGTAAGGTCGCGGAGGGCGTGGGCGTGGGCGAAGCCGCAGGCAGGGGCTCACTACAATGGCATCCCAGAGGGCATGACAAGCGTTATTCAATTTTAAATAGAGGGTTCTGATTGGTTAAGAGAATGTACAATTAGATTGTAGAATTAGAATAAATTCAACCTGCGAATCCTATCATCAAATTTATATGGTAAATTGAATTGTTTTCATCCTCCGCTGAGTTCGCTTCCCAATTCGCGGTGATCACATGACCAAACCTTACCTGATCAGGTAAGAAGGGTGTCGCTGGAACCTAGAGGGTGTCGGTAAGGCGCCAGGGGGTGTCGCTATATCATCCCCCTACTTCAACTGTGCACAGCCTCATTTGTCTTCTCTGCTGAGTCATTTATGTAAGAAGATTCTGATCACCTGACCTTCCTTCTTCCATATAGCTGAGTTGTGACTTCATTTGGGCGTTCATGCATGAATCTCAAGTCTGCTGTTCAATTCCTGATAAATTTTCTCCTGCGAGGTAAAATTATTTTCGTTGAATCTTGAAGGGTTTGCTCAGCCGACGAGAGACTGGCCAAATGACATTGTCCAATGATATATTGGTGGACGAAGCCGGTCCAACTGTTGATGAAAATAGTACAAGAAGAGAGGGTGCGGATTCTGATGACATACTTCCACAATTATATCTTGTCAGTGGGAATAACATTTCGCAGACTCATATCCTTCCAAGGTTCGCATCTTAGTATGCATCAGGCGCCGCTTACTCAATATGATGTATTAGATCGTTGCCAATAGTGATGTGCTTCAGCCCAACAAGCAACAATTAGGAGATGCTTTAGACCAAAGTAGAGCATACTGGTACCGGATTGCAGCGATAGCGCTCTCCCTTCATGATAATGGCATCGGGGTAGAGCAGACGAATCCTCACCATATGCTCTGGAGAGTTCCCAAAATGAATGCTAAACCGCAGACAACTTATGCACTTCAGATCGGTGCATGTTCTAGTCAAGTACCCTGTTTCCAAGCATCAGCTAATTGGAGATTGGTCGAGTCTGCACACTGCGGTCATGTTCAGAATGAGAGGACAGACACCATGCTTTTGCACCTAGGTACAAGATCAGCCATTCCATACACGTTCGATGGCAACAGTTACTGCCAATGGATCGGCTCGGAGGATGAGGTTGCCTCCGGTCCAAGCTATCTGTCAATTCTCATTCTAGGATGGTGTTACATTCTCTCTGCCCATCTGGTCGAGATTCGAGGTCAAAGTGCTACAATGCAATATGCAGAATCAAAGGCACGAGGTTTTAACGAGGCCTACCGGGAAACCATGTTCGCAAATGTCGATATTGGTGAGGCCGACGACGACACAATCTTGTGGTGGTCATCTATTCTGGCGCCTGATCAAGGCTGGAGGGCAGTTGTTCAGCATTCTGATGAGGGCGACTTTCTCGCGCCGTGGTCCTTACAAAATGCTTGCAAGCATCCTTTATCTATTAGATATCAGAGAAAGGAACCAGTCGGAAAATCGTCTTCTTCAGCTATGTCATCCAACAGAGCCTATGAAACTCTTGCCCGCTTTGCTCTTTTCCACAACCTGAGAAGTCAATTTCTTATTGCTTTTGCCGCTGCTATCCTAGTGTCAACGCATAACTGTCACGGTTCAAGTCTCCAACTGCCACAGCCAACACACACAGGCAGTCGATGTCCTACTGTTCCAACAAATACCATACCCTCAGAATGGGCCATGCTGCATGAGAACCTTCCTTACTATATGACTCTGAGTTGCAACCCAGAGGCTGTCATTAACAGCGTAAATGTTAGGCTTAAGGTGTGACCCAAGAGTTACGTTGGGTATCTATTAGTAGCCTTTCTCTTATGATTGATTCGAATCTGATCATCATGATCGATTGACATGTAAACCTTGGCACTGGACGTGTCGCCTTGTTAGACCTGGATATCTCCAATTGGCCCGTGCGCCGCCGCTTCTCCGCGTTGCCTGTTGTGGCACTTAAATTTATTTCCAAGCAGCGGTGTTACTCAGAATTCAGCTCGATCGACGTTGTAAGGAATTACCAAGGGAGCAGGACTCTCTCAAACTGATAAGTCTAAGGCTTTATTTTTTAGGCATTATTCCTGTTTTAAGCCTGTCAAAGCTTGAATCAAAAGGTTTCTGCGTCAATGACCCTTGCTGCCCCTTCAATATGCGGAAGCTATAGCTTCGCATAGTATTGTAGGGTGAAGGCAGTCAGATATGACTGAGGTATGCGTTCCATGTCAATGGGTGAATGTCTGAAATTCTGAGTACAAGCATTATTCACTGACACTTTCACATTTGTGTTACCCATGAAAAGGCATCACCTAGACAGAACCAACCATGTCTAACATCACCTACAACACTGAGACCTACTGCTTCAACAACTACAAGCACATCAGATCACTTAACAACATAAGAAAATATCACAATAAACTGTGACCGAGTCCGCAATGTCGCCTCACGCTGTCTCCGTCGTCATCTCCCCTCCCACTGTCGACTTAGACTCCTACGAACCCTTCGACGAGGAATACATTCGCACCGTGGACGAGATCCTCTCGGACGAACCTAGCTTCGACGCCTCATTTGATGCATACAATGACGGGTTCTCCATGGACGGGGCGAATGACTACCCACAGCGAGAGCGCAAGACGGGTCGAGCCTCTGTCGGCAAGAGAACAGGACATACACAGAAGAAGTCGCCTTACTTCTCGACGGGCCAGATGTCTCAGCGGCGCTTCGGATCGAAGAGAAGTATTACCAGAACTGATGTCGACGACGAAGACGAAGATGAGGACGAGGATGACCTCACTCCTGCCACGTCTGTCGAATCCGTGGAAATCCAGGCAGCCGATAGCGACACCGAGAACGAGCACCATAAGAACGCCTACGCTAAAGCCAACGGGAATGACGCTGTTGACGATGACATCGCCGAGGAAGATATGGTCTTCGCGTCGGTTAGACCAGAAGCGCGGGCTCGCTTGCTGGACTTCATTGCGTCACATCCATTCATGCGTGGTGGTACATATCCTGTGAGACGGTCCAAGAGACGGACCTTTGTGTGCGAACTCTACGAACAAGCGAAGTCGACTGGCATGGACGAGAGCTCGATCGACAGGTTGACAAACTACGTTAGGAAGACATATCTCGAACTGTATGGAAAGGAATATGTCGATACCCAGAGCTCAGAATTTGGTGACGAGATTGATGACGTGGCAGAGGAGAGAAGAAGGTCCTCGAAGGGTTCCAAGAAAGATCGGAAGAGAAAGCGCCCGAATGGCGAGAAGGTCAAAGATAAATCCAAGAAGAGCAGAGGGAAGTCTTGTGAGGAGAAGGATACTGTGGTGATGGCCGAATCGCATAACGATGCCAAGCGTGAGGTAATCGATCTTGAGGCTGAGTATCCTCTTGAGGATTTCTTCCCAAGTGCCGCTGCTGAGCCCGATGGTTTGGAGAACATATCACCTGCGAAAGAATTACCCAAGAGCAGGCGCTCATGCGTCAGCAAGCAGCCCGTTCGTTCCTCGAAAGAAGACAGATCGAACGGTTACTCTTTTGTCACGCCAGAGAAACGCAACAACAGAAAGAGCGTCTTGACATCTTCCAAGGACTCTCTGCGCTCGCCTGCAAATTCCCAGGAGGACCCGATTTGTCTGGGAAGTGACTCCGATGGACCCAAACAATCAGCCACAGCTGCCTCAGTCGCGCACTTGGCGAATTCTATTCCTTCGAATAAACCGGAAACACGCAAAGAGAGCACGAGACTCAGGAAAGAGAGGAATCAGAGAAAACGCCAGAATCGCAGGAAGAGAAAAGCTGAGAAATATCGGGAAAGCCTGAGGGTCTCGGAGATTCAAGAGCTTGCAGCCGACGATCGTCACGTTGAAGGGGATGCTACGACCAAGAAGATCGACCGGAAGAACGGCGACGATATCAAAGTTGAGAAGAACGTTACCATACTTGATGACCCCTTTTGGACTTTGGATTTTTAGAAACCAATGATTCGCAAGGTGTGACCGCCAGCGATGAGGTGAAGTCAAAATACTTTATGAACCCTCAACAAGTGGATGGTTCAGCGTCGAGTGTTCGCAGCCAGATACCTGCTACCTATTCTGCTAATTATGTTCAGGATTACAGGTCTATTCCTGAGGAAACTCGGCAGCTTTTGAGCGAATTTGGCCTACTGTCTGACTTTCTGGACTTGGACTCGGACTCGGACCTAAGTGATGTGCCGAGTGACGATGGCATTTTGGATGATGATGCTTTTTTGCATGGTGTGATGCAGTCGCCTGTCCAAGGAGAGAGATTTGTGCGACCTGCGGAAGGGATCCCTAGAACTCCACTGAAGAGCGCATTACTTGCAGATCCTCATGTTCAGTTCGTCATGACACTGCGTCCTAGGCCTCCAAAAGTGTCCCCTTACTTCCCAAAGCCGCTCATCGACCCCGATTCCTGTCTGCCTTTCCCCTCAATTGACGCGCCCACATTCGGTTTGGTGCAAGAGCAACTCGCACATGATCCATTCCGTCTGCTTATCGCCACGATCTTTCTAAATCGGACTCGAGGAGGCGTTGCTTTGCCTGTTCTCTTCCGAGTTTTTGACCATTTCCCGACAGTTGATGACATGAGCACGGCCAGTTTCTCGAAGTTGGTTTCCATGATCCATTCTTTGGGATTTCAGAACGAGCGAGCGAAAAAATGCATCAACCTTGCTCAGACATGGCTGGCCCGTCCACCAAAGAAGGGCAGTCGATACCGCAGACTGCATTACCCACGCAAGACGGATGGAGAAGACGTTGGCCGCGAAGAATGCATCGGGGACGACGACACGCGTGTGGCCTGGGAGATCGCACATCTCCCTGGTGTGGGCCCGTACTCGTTGGACAGCTGGCGCATCTTCTGTCGGGACGAGCTGCGGGGACTAGCCAAGGACTGGAAAGGCAATGGCGCGGCATCAGCAGATTTTGTCCCCGAATGGAAATCAGTCTTACCACAGGACAAGGAGCTACGAGCATATTTGACGTGGATGTGGCTCAAGGAAGGCTGGATTTGGGATCGGCACACGGGTGAGCGCAAACGAGCCAGCGAAAAGATGATGCGTGCTGCGCGCCGTGGAGGTGTTGCTCATGAACAGGACGGCAATTTTGTGTTGGAGACGTCGCCAGTGAAGAAGGTCGCGAATGGTCTGACTGCATGGAGCTGAACGGGTCTGGGATTTGATCTTGGTCGACCATGGAAGATGGAGTTGGGTTGCTTGGGAACAGGAGTTGAGGACTTGCGTTCAAATCATAAGATACCCTGTAGAAAGGTCGTTCATAGGGAATATCCAGAAGAATTCTATAATCAGGAGCTTCGGTTTTGTTGCAATGCTGATGAGATTCAACCGCATGGCGAGGCATCAATCAGTTCGTTGCCTGAGGTATAAATGATGATATCGGAAGTAACATGGAACAACAGCAACAAGAACACGTACATTCTTCTCAGACCGAAAACCTCTTACTGACATCTTCTCGATAATTGTCTGAAGTTAAATCTGCCCATCCAGACCTTAGTAACCTGCCCGTCGGGTTTCCATGCAGCACCACGTCACTCTGCCACCCCCAAATTGAGTCCAGGGACTACCGCGGGGAAGAAATGATGATTCCACTCTTCACCGCATAATTCTTCCTTCCCCCATCGAATCTTTCCTTCTCTCTGTCTGATGCACTAATTCTTTGCTCGATCTTCTTGTGCGACTCCATTTTGATCATCTGAATTACTCAGACGGTCAAGCTTTCTTTTTTTATCACATTCTCCCTCGCACGCGACGGCATGATTGACACAAGCGCCCTGCCCGGTATCCGACCAGTGAGCAGTGCGGCCTTCCTCTCAAATTAAGCGCCAGACGACGTACGGCCAACAGACGATCCCACTCCAACTGCGTGGCACAGCATCTCGACCTCCACGAGGTAGTGATCCGCTTGACTTGACTACTATCTTTGACGAGGTAACTAGACGAAACATACAACTCCGATCGAACAGAGACACCGAAGAACCGACGGGATCACACGCCCTGTCATCTTCCCACTCTCCGTCCATCCATCCCAGCCCAGTCCTACCCATGTCGGACCTCTCTCATCCTGTCATGCTATTTCCCTTGAGACTAAATGACAGAGATCGCGATAGGGACCGGGACAGAAAGCCATCCTCCTCATCTTCTACATCGGCCAAACATCGTCATCACCGCTCGTCCCACGGACGGCCCTCCCGCCCTTCAACCAAGGATCGAGACCGTGACGTCTCCACGGCTCACTCCTCCACCACATCGTTGTCTACTTCCATCTCCGCCTCGCGGCAGCAGCGTCGATCCTCCATGCCGGGCGTTGACGCCGCCAGCCGTTCCGCTACGGCCTCCTTCCTCGAGTCGAGGACCAGTCTGCCCTATCCTACCTTCTCGAAAGCTCATAGCAGAGAGGCTGTCAGCAAACCGAGTATTCCCACGCCGGACCCGACCGACTTGACAGAGGAGAATAAAGAGGGTGGGGATGCAGGCAAAAGTCATCGAACAGATAATCAGCATGCGCCTCCCAGTCCGCCCTTGACGAGTCTGGACCAGGGATCTTCCCGCAAGGGAAGCACGGTCGGCGACAAGGAAGAAAAGGCGGCAGAGGAGAAGAAAGAGAAACCCAAGGACCTGAAGACGAAGATTCGAATTCGAGCCGAGTCTACAAGGTCGTCTTCTAGTTTGCGCTCGAAAAAAGAGGAAGCGTCCAAGTCAAGCAAAACGGCGAGACCAGAGACCCCGAAATCCAAGCTATTGAGTCACGACAAAGAGAAGGATACACCGGCTCGGGTTGCAAGCAAAAAGTCTTCCAAATCGAAAATCGCTGATGAGGTCAAGCTACCCAAGCGCTCGTCAAGCCGGAGCACTCTGTCCCCGCCTCGATCACCCGCGACGGTGCGTGATGTTGGGTCAGGGTCGGCAAACGGGTCTGACGCCACCATTGCACCGCATCAGCCATCGATCACTTCCCGGAAACCGAAATCACCTCCTGTCAAACCGCCTTCACGAAATCAAACGCGGTCGTCTATGTCACATTCGTTTGGACCAAGGAATGGTTCGCCGGTCGATATCGCAATTGATTATGGTCGGCCCCCAACCGCTAATTCCACATACGGCGCTCCTCCTCCCCCTCCTCCGCCGCCCGAGGTGCCCGTTTCTATCCCTAGAGTCGACTACCTATTACAGAATGGCGGTCTGGACCACCGAGTACCGAAGACATTACTGGTGGGGCCGGAACACCCAGATCTGGCCCCTCAGCAACAGTTGCAGCCTCCTGTTGCGGCTGCCAGAGTCTTTGATCCGTTCAATCATCTTCTCGATGACTATCAACACGTCATGGCCAAGAACGGCTCGCTGGCTGTGGCGACGGGGTACCGGTCGGTCGCCCGGCGGCTTCTCGACCGGCTGGAAGCAGTGTTTGCGCGTGACATCTCGTCCGAATCGTGTCACTGCCTGATGTGTGATCACGATGAGATGGAAGAGCGTCCATCAGGAGTTAGCTGGGGCGAGGTACTCGAGCTGGTATCTGGTCGCAGGGAACTGCCTAGCTGGCCGCCGTTCATGATGGCCCCATCAGTGGAAGCCGACTTGTCCGGCGACGAGCACATCCCCATGCAGAAGATGGACATTGACGTACCGGAAGAGTATCGTGATCATTATCTCCGGCAGTCGCGCAAGACCAAGGTTGCAGTGGACAAGTGGTTGAATGAACAAGTGGCGCAGCCTACCAGTGCTCCCGAGGAGGTGGATGACGAGACGTTGACCTTTGCAATGCTGACCCATCTTGGCCCAGAGCTGCGTCCGTTGTTCTGTTCGCTTCTAGGCATCACGTCCACGTCGACACCAACCCCACGGACGGACGACCAGCAGCCTCGAGCTAGACCGCAGGCGCTTGTGTCATCTTCGCTCGCTATCCAACGACTCTATCGACTATCCTCTCTGCCGCGTGACCCTGAAACTGCAATTTATATGTTGAACAACCCTGGCATCCACCATGTACTTGCAACCCTTGCTGCAATCAGCGATGATGAATGGGATATCCTCATTTCAGGTCGCTTTGATGGATTCTTGCGCAGTGGTGCCGAGGATCCGATTCCCGGCGTCCCAGGCGCGACTCCCTCACGCTGGAATAGCAGTCGATCGAATACGCCTTTTAGTACTGGGGGAATGTCCCGCGGTGCGACACCGAACCATATGGATGGCGGCTTCAGACCGGCCAGTCAGCCGTACGGCGTCAATTCATCATCGCCTGCATCCTTCGGTGGACCCATTGCGCTGGACGAGGAGACGGAGATCGCAGCCCTCGCTGAGATCGAGCGTGAGATTTTCCTCGGAATGGAAGCCCTCGAGGATGCCTTTGAAGCTCTTCACTGCAAGGCGGAGGCCGTCCGGCGCGCTCTGCGTGAACGCGGAGCAGGCCTATCCCTCGCCAATCAAAACCGCCGCGGATCGTATGTCGAGGCACGACTGGGCACTCCGTCGTCCGCATTGGGGACTTGGGAAAGCGGGACGGAAGATGATGGAATTGACGATGACCGGTCACTGGCTCCCGATGACTCGGCTAGCAACATCAGTTCCAACCGTCGACGACGGCCCAAGCGACGCACCGAACGACGCACACCTGCGCCCGTTGAGGAGGAAGACGAGGAAGACGAAGCGTCACAGCCCAGCCGCCGTGATCGCGATCGCGGGTCGCGAAGGAGATGAACTTTGACAACATTTGAATCAACTCAACTGAAGAGATGATGAAGATCTTTTACGACTCTACCCCGAATCAGTTTGATCATTCTTTTACAGAAGTCGATGGGAAGGCCCGACGACGACGACAAACGACGTAGTTACGATCGCAACGAAGCGTAAGATATGAAACGAGTTGACATGGGACAAGACGACGAAATATGGATTGTACATGTACTTCCGGCAGATTGATATTTCCTGCTTCTGTTTGTACTTTACCCGGAGGTTTACTGAGGATGTTACTCGGCTGTTGCTCTGAATAGTAGTCTCAGGTACTAAACAAGCCATTTGATATCTACTCCGTAGAATGAATAGCATCCAGCACGGGACTCGGACTCTAACCGAGCCGTCGTCAGGTCAGACTGCGCCTTCTGTATGTGATTTTCGACATCCAAAGACCCCCTTTTTGTGCAGGGTCTACAAAGGAAGCACATCGCAGTCACATGAAAACATACCTCCCAGATCAATATCAGAATCTCAAGTCAATGCAAGAACTCCTCATGGTACCAAGTCCTCGTAAACAACAAAAATAAACTCCAGTCACCCAAACCTTGACACATGTAGCCTCGGACGAAGAACCCAAAACAGCTAAGCCGGTCCTTAACTTTGGGAGTCTACACTACAATAATCTTACAGAATGTGGAGTATAGCTCCACGGGTAATTCACCCCTGACAGGGGATGGAATTGGTTCGTTCTCTGTTGAGGGGTTCACAATAGCATTCAATAGATTGACAGCAGTGACTGGGGGGATAGTGTCTCAGTTAGGATATCTAGATAGTATGTCGTCATTCTCGATCGGGAATATGCTCTCTGAGTACGGAGTAGAGGGCGTAACGATAGACTAGGACGT
Source organism: Aspergillus thermomutatus (assembly GCF_002237265.1). Classification (NCBI taxonomy): domain Eukaryota; kingdom Fungi; phylum Ascomycota; class Eurotiomycetes; order Eurotiales; family Aspergillaceae; genus Aspergillus; species Aspergillus thermomutatus. Next base: position 231,051 of record NW_020798051.1, read on the forward strand.
TGATATGACTAAAGCGAACGGTCCCTTGGTCATGGTTCATCCTCGTAAAATCCGGAGTTTGGAACGACGACGCGGACCACGAGTTGCCTCCCATGGATCAGGCGCATGCGATCCCATGGGACTCTCGCGTCTGGTTCCGTCTATGTCGAGACGAGTCTAAACTCGTAAAAGAGTTCGGTATACCAGACATGGACAAACTTTTATGCTCTGTCTTGCTGTTGATGTTGCCAGAGGAGGGTGCAAGCATGACAGTCAACAGCGCATTCTCCATGCAAGTCTGGGAGCGCGATCGTTGCTACTTCGATCTTCGATATCAGCATCGAATCTGGGGTCGACTGTGGCCCCGGGGGGTAGATCTACGAAGTAGCATTCAGATTCAAGAGAATTTGATAATAGACATTGAGGCTTTCAGCCACCAGAATAATCCTGGCGCTGATCATCAAGAACTGCAGTATGCACAATGCGCAGTGAACTTTAAAATGCATCCATCCGTAACTGCGAGAGTCCAAGACCGGCCCGGTTAAGGCTCGTGTAGACTAACTCCTATGGCATCCTGGTCAAGGAACCGAATTATTGGTTTCCTCCACCTAGCAAGACCTAGCTCGCGCAATGGCGGGATGAGCCGACCAAGGCTGGAATTCGAGCCATCAGAGGCTTGACCTCTGTCCAAAAGGTGGAAATTTGGTACCTGTGTATCACTTGGAGATTTGCAGCCGAGGAAGAAGAAGAATAATAAGAGATACTAGTGGAAAGTAACAATCCCCGCTCCCCAGGCGCCCATATCCCTAACTTCATGTGAGATCATGATATACCTTATCTCTGAGATTCACTATCAGGCAATTAGTCACACTTTGAAATCTTTTGTGGCTACTGACTTGCTGCGAGGAGAGACATCCAATGAGTTACTGTGTAGCTGAAGAAATCATTCCAATAGCCATAGTAAGAAAGTCAATGACACTCCGTTGATTCAGCCTTGCGTGTCTACAGAGTATGAAGTCATTTCACCGCGATCTTACCTTCCAGGACTCAGTAGAAGGGTTTCAGAATAATCAATGGTAGAAGAGGAAAAGACCAAGGAAAACGTCAGAACAGACTTCGATACCGGCCAGTCAGTCTAAGGGTAGTAGATATAAACAGTAACAATGAGATGACTGTATACAGCGATTCTACCTGTTCTATGACGTTGAGGAATGTACATTGTACCATAAATGCATGCATCTTACTGCCTCTCGTTGCCCCTTGCGACTTTGCCGGTAGTCGTTCTCTCCATGACTTGTACAGCATCATCATCTTCGGGCAGGGAATCTCCAATAACATCCTACCGGTGTAAGAGATGTATCCTTCGTTTGATATTGTATTTCTACCGTAGCACATTCTTCCCTAACACTAGATGCATTGCTGCATACGATGTAGGGCCTTCTTATTCTTGCGATAGCAATTATCTTCTGCTACGGGTTGTACAGGTGTCTGGATGTCGTTGCTGATTGACGAAAGCGCTTCCTTAGGAGTTAGGAAGATGTTCCTGGAACAAGGTCGACACACATTCGAAGCTAGTACTCACGGAGCAGATCAATATCAATCCCATGTTCTTCCGGTTTAGGAGTTTCTCTTTGGAACGACTGTACGCTTCCAACGTTACTCTTCTCTTCACCAAACCTCTGACCTAGAAAAGGACGGGTAAACCTGGCAAAGAACCCTGATGCTGGCACAATGCGCCTGGAAAAACGCTTCGAAGTTTTACTGGCTGCATAACCCCCTGAGCTTTCATATTCTTGAACATTTTGGTCCTCATGAACAAACAAATCGAATCACTTTCGAAAAGCTTAAATCGTGCGCTTATCTCCAATATGTCATGAAAAGGTCCTTCGGCTTTACCCCCACTCCCATCAACAGCCAAAAAGCTACGAGAGACACAAGCCTGCCGTTGGGAGGTGGCCCGGACGGGAAATCCCCCGTTTTTGTCAAAAAGGGGCAGACGGTTATCTACGGAGTACTGTATCTATGTCACCCACAGTCTAGAAGAGTTCTGGGGCCCCGACGCCAACGTATTTTGACCCCAATCGCTGGGCTGGTCGCAATTATGACTGCCACTGGACGTACCTTCTGTTTAAGGGAGGACCTCGTACATGTCTTGGGCAACAGTTTACACTAACCGTGGCAGGCTACAGCATTACTCGGTTACTTCAGATTTTTGACCAGGCAAAGCTTGTGGATCCTTACACCGCTCCCATTCACAGTCTTGGTGCCACTGACGCGCCAAATGACTGTATGATATACTTTCACGAAGCCCCAAACAGAGCCGCGTGAAACAATTATTCACTGAGACAAGCAGCGGAGAGCTTCCAGGTTGCTGGATACGCCATTGTTGGGGGTTCAGAGGGTCGTATTCGTCTGACAGATGGCCATGATTGCGATTGATCGACTGTTGGTGCAAGTCAAATGATCCTTCAAGCTGAGGCGAGCACTGATAACACAACCAATTGTCAGATACCTGGTGGCTGCAGCCTCATCCCAAGTCTGATAAGACCGCGACTAGACTAGCACTGGAGAAAAATCGAGAGTAATAATGAGAAAAGGAGGCATAACTCAATTATTCAGAAGGTGCAAAGGCAAGCGTGCCCACACAAACACTTTCATTGGCTGTCGTGATCTCTAGAGTATCCAACAACTGAACAGTAAAAGCGCCGTTGGCCTTGTAGACTGAACATGACGACAGCAACGATTGAGGCATTGATCATTCCGTAACTCTTAGAGCAGGCCGAGCGATAACAAGTCTGGCCCTGTCTCAAATAAGTGACCGGTCAAGGTGCTAAAGTTAGCCGGTCCTTTGCTAACGATGGTTAATCTCCGCACACTCGACAGTGTGGTAGTCTGGTGGATAATCTGCAGGCAGCAGACTTGAGCTTCATCTGCGTTATCCTTGAAAAGCCCATCTCTTGGCTAAATCCCGTATTCTGACTTGCGCAGGGTCCTGAGTCTGAGTATTATGAATAAGGTTCAGCATATCACAATCAACCATACCATTGGGTTCATGTTGCGACAGTGCAAGCCCCAACCCGAATTTGATGCTGTCAACTGCACTGACAGTTACAGAACGTAACAGAAGTGTAAACATATTAGCTTCAGCCTATCAGGCTCAATTACACAAGAAAGGTAAAGCATAATAATCACCGTCGAATCATAAATGGGATCAGCAATCACTGCTCACCACGGAGTAGTTGCGAGCAGATATCTGCCGAGTCTGGATTCTAGAAGCATGCGGAGTCCGAGTCCCAAAGTAAACCCCCCCTTTCGATCGGCAGGAGTGCTCCGGTGTACGGAGTACACGAAGTCTTCCCTCGGAAAGGGAAATTGCGGGAGATTGCCGAAATCTGAAAGCTCAACCATCAAGAAGTTGACGTATCAGTATCAGATTGCTGATGAACAGGCTCAAGCTTTTGGGCTACGGCTCCCAGAATTAGGATCGACTGAGCACTATGGCATTAACACGCCTACAAAACAATGAAGTGTCTCCTTGCAACCATGTACAAGTCGTCAGTCGTCGAACCTCTCTGCTTGATCTATCCTATCTTCAGTGCCCACTTCTCCCAAATTTCTTGCCGCAGCAATCAGGTCCCACCAGAACCGGTGAAGCCGAGGCTGGCCTGAAAATTTGCCTTGGGATCTACCGAGCTACATGCCTAGTTTGTCTTCGCGGTTCAAGATTGGTGGGTCGGCGCATCTAGCAGCAAATCGCACTAGATCACTAGTATCACTGCTAATGGTTTTCGTTTATGACATCGACCTTTAACTCGAACTGTTCACCCTTCATTCCTCCGGGTTGACGGTGATGAGTGATACTGTGATAGAGTTTGAGTATCCATGGCCGGGAGAACCTGGCTGAACTCTGCAAGAGAAAACCGCGTACTATTCGAGAACGAGTACGGTTTAGCTCACTATATTGGTCAAGAACACGAGGTATCCACCCATGACAATGTAGTTGTTCCTGTCATAAAAGGTACGCGTTGAGTAAGCGGATAATAAGCAGGAAGCACATGATGAGAGCCATAGATCGTTTCAGCAGGGATCAGTAGCACACTTCGATCAGTGCATGAACAGGAATGGTGATGATCAAGAAGCCCAGAGCCTGGTTGATTGTCAGCTTTGGCTGAAGGTAGTTAGTCCTCTCTAATCAGACTTTAGGACGGAGTACAAAGTACTAATGTAATCACTCATGGCCCGCGTTTGAGCGTTTGAGGGGCCCACCTGGATCCTCAAGAGAAGAACAAGCACTATGCATGTGGAAGGTCAATACGGAAATGATGGTAAATGGAATGGTAATAATGAGCAAAGCTGAATCCAAATAGTTAAAAGAAGGAAATATCAAAGTACCGTAGCACAATAATTCGATTGGAAAAGGAAAAGGGAATCTCGCGTGGCAGCCATAGAGCACGTGACACGAGCGCTTTGGGTACCTGCGCCAGTCAACGTTCAATGACCTTTACCAATCCCAATCAATCGTCCGCATTGGCTTTGAGGCTTGCGCATGTTCTTGATTATTGCTGTCAATGTCCTTGTCAATCGTCCATCATATCCAAGACGTCAACCAATTGTGAGTCCTGAGTTCCTGACTCGAGGAAAATCTTGACCCAGAGAGGAATGAGTTGCGTGGGATTGGCTTGGCTCTGAAACAGCCCAGGCTTTGGCCCACAAATGCGGGGAGAAGCCGGCTTCTTTTCCCGTGTCTCGAAATGATTTGGTTACATTGTGGCTTGGTGGCTACAATCCTACAAGGAAGGCTCGATACAACTAATGTAAAGCATGTCAGTGACCCGTTCCCTAAACATCCTCCCCGGTGCATTGCATTTGCAGTTGAGGTTGTCTTCAAACATGGCATCATGGCGACGTCGACGACTTCGAACCGCAATTCCTCCATTTGAGGTCTCCAGCTAATCATATCACGCTTAAATAGGATATCGCATTAGAAAAGTCACTGCCGCCTGCTCTACGCAGTAGCTGTAGCCCTGCTTTGATGTCAGCGTCAGGGGAAACGTCAACACGTTCGGCTGCCGTACGCGTCAACGCAGAACGGAGTAGTTTCTGGGTAATGCAAGCTTCTCTTGTACCTCCAGTGGGAGTGCATTATCGTTGGGACCAAAACTTCAGGAAACTCTGGATGTTCCCCTTCTCAACACTGAAAGTGTGTTTCCCGATCACAACTGACAACGTAGAGTTCCCCGTGGCACATCGACCGCAATGGGCCAAAAGGTCTGGTTAACTTCGGATTGTACGATATGAACCCAATCCCCCTTTACGGTGTTACTCCAGTCCCTGAACTGATGACCTGACCATGATGGCCTCGAAATCAAAAAGCTTATTTGGCTCAATCGACTCAATGTTGCCAAGCAAATAAGGAAGGAAGATCATCGGCAAGCTTTACCAATACACAGATTCTTCTACTTGATAGTCCATTTGGACCAACTATCGGTTGACTCGCTTCAAGCCTTCATACTGTCCATCTTCAAGTCCTGCAGACTCGCAGTCATACAACTGGATCGCCGTAGTGGGTCTTGGCAGGTTCTGGAGTTCCTAATCCGAGACGTCTCGGCGACCTAACGCATTTCGAGTAAAGGTCTACCAATCTCGCGCATGCTAAGCAAAAGTATGTGTCTTCGGTAACCAGAAACAGAAAATCTTGTTGGTTTTGTTCTTGCGGGGGTTGTTGCGGTGTTTACACGCCTCCGCAAGGTGTAATACGATTTCCTCCCTGACCGTGCTGCAATCGAAGGTTCTCTGTGGTGGCAAATTGCAGGTTCCTGTTTTTTGTTGAACGGATTAGCTCTCCGAGTAGGTCCAGCACTCAATTCAAGGCCATTTCTAACTGACTCGCCATCTTTGTCAAGAATGTGAATATACCTATAGGCTATGGGCTGTGTGCCTGGAACCCACTATGGCAAAAATGATCCCAATCAGCCAGTTGGTTTCTAGAACGGTGTCCCCCCTGCAACAGCAGCGAATGAAAAATGGCAGCTCTACGCAACCCCCAGGTCGCACGACGGTTCCATTCGGAGTACAGTGCAAAATAGCCGGTGGTCGTTCGAGGTACAAACCTAAGAGGTAATCGAACAATTTATTGCTTCTTGCCCTATCGTTTGATTCCTCTTTATCCATTGGTGCACGGATTACGACAAATTTGACGGTGCTGATGTCCGTGTCCAAAGATTCCCGAAGACTCGTACTGTGCAGCATCCTTGTACTCGATACTGGACCCGTGGGAAGAATACTACGTACCCCCAAGCTTCCTGACGGCAACATTGACCCCCTTTCTTACAATTCCTCGGCTTGGAGAGGGGATCTTGCGGTGGAGCAACTAGATATTCCTAGTACAATAGTACTATGCAATAGGGCTAAGGCGATCGTTGGCCTTCCGGCAGTGATTGTGCTGATCAAACCTGAACAATCTTATTAATATTAGTATTATTATTATCACTTTCAAGGTTTTTAACTTTTAACTGACATTTGACTTCGCCCATTGCGCGCTAGTATCACCATATGATATATCATTATTACTGGTTCAGTGGCTAACTTCGCACAGTCCACCTTCTCCAAGACAGTTTCTGAGTTTCTGTGGGAGCTGATGGATAAACCACCTCTGTGGCTTAAATCTTTTTCATCCTCACTGATCATTGCCTTCTTGCGCGACTATTAGCTTTCTTCTTCCTCTTTTTGTTTCCCTTTTTGTTCTTTTCGGTCATTTCCCCTGGTTCGTTCCCCTGGTTTATTACCTTATTTATCTTACCAGTCAGTGGTCTTATTTGGAGCTCTCGAAATACCTGGCACTCTTTCTGCGATCGTCTTATTCCCAGGCTCCTCTATGCCGACCTGACTCTGTGCAGACGATGATTGCAACTCACACAGGGACGTGAAATCACCAGGAACTTCCCCAGCAATGAGTCTTTTCCAAATGCTGTATCTGGCCGGGAACAGGCAAGATGAGAGTCATGTCCTGTCGCCCCGGCTGGCGTACAGCCAGGCTGGCATCACGTATGATATTGACCCATTACCTAAAACACAACACAAAGGTCTTATCGCAGTTGCTGTCATGGCCATCCTCTCGTTTATTGCGACGCTTTGTCTGATCTCCTTTATCACATACCGTCTTATTTTCTGGCGCTCAAACTATCATCGGTACATCGGATACAACCAATATGTCGTGCTCATCTACAACCTGGTCCTGGCCGATCTCCAGCAGTCGCTCGCGTTCCTACTATGTTTGAAATGGATTGCCGAGGACAGAATAGAAGCTTCATCTGCAGCATGCTTCCTGCAGGGATTTTGGTTGCAAATCGGAGACCCAGCAAGTGGTCTCTTTGTGCTCGCCATCGCGATTCATACATTCCTTCTGGTCGCCATGGGCCATAAGTTGAGCTACCGGGTCTTTGTTTCTGGAGTTATTGGACTCTGGTTATTCGTCGCTGTACTGGTTATTATTCCACTTGCTGCCCACGGCCGATATGTGTTCATCCCGTCTGGCGCCTGGGTAAGCATGCTCATCGCCCTTCCCGCTCAACCCCCATGCTAACCGATCAAAGTGCTGGATCAGCGAGGAGTACGAAGCGATCCGATTGTGGACGCACTACATCTGGATTTTCCTGGCCGAATTCGGCACGGTCTGTCTCTACGCCATCATGTGGTTCCAATTGCGCCGGCAAATTGAGCAATCAGCGATTTTGGGAAGCAGCCACACGGAGAGTCTGAAGCGTCTCCGTCGAGTCATCGGATACATGGTGATCTACCCAATAGCATACATTGTGCTTTCACTTCCGCTGGCGGCCGGACGAATGGCCACCGCTCAGGGCAATACACCGAGTATCGCGTATTTCTGTGTCGCCGGAGCGCTGATCACAAGTTCCGGCTTGGTCGATGTGCTGCTCTACACTCTGACCCGTCGAAACCTCATCCTCGAATCCGAACCGAGTGAGGACCGCAGCTACAATCGGTTTGCCAGCAGTAAGAATCGAAGAACAGACAACCACCTCACTACCATTACCGCGGATCCCAAGCATACTCGCACGGACATCAGCGTGCTGCGCACCCGGAGAGGTCGCGACGATGACGAAGATAATGTCGGTGGGACGACGCGCGATGGATCAACAGACAACATCGTACAACAACCCAGTGTCGAATTGGCCCCCATGGGTAAGGTGTTTCAGCACACCACGATCGAAATCACCCACGAACCGGCATATCCCGAAGCAGAAGGGAGCGACCGGTCCAGCAAAGACTCTTTGCAACGCCCGATTAAGGGTGCTGAGAATGCATCCCGGATGTGGGGTAGATAATGGATGTCTACTCCGTCTATAATGCCTCTTCATCTAGATACATGATGTCAACATTTACGTTCCTTGTCACTTCTATATACCGCTATCTTCGACTCCGTACGAACTTCTAGTGATGTCCCCATTCCCAATTTCACTTCGTCCTAGGCTACTGAACACGATGTCCTACTACTATTCTTCATCCCTATTTCTCAACTGAGCGGAGCATTGTCTACATGACTCTTACCTTGACTCAAGCGACGGTGGCTCTTTCTGCTTGTGCAGCCTTTGTACATTTTATATCATGTTTCCCGACTCTTCCCTTTTCTTTTTGTCTACTGTTTTGGGGAGGAAATATTTCTATATAACTTCATGATTGGTGATGATCTTTCTTATCCGATGGGCCCCCTTGTCGAGCTTCGGTCAATGCTAATTACAAGACTTGTCTTGTCATACTATATATTCAACCAGTATTGAGCGAATTCTTGAGCGTCCGCAGAGTCGAAGTTAAGCTAAGCTACAAAGTATAGGAGGCCAATGTTCAGACTGCAGTACAAGCGGACGCATACCACTCTCATGAATGAAAATAGTGCTCTGAAGCAATCTAGCAATCCCGGGTTGGGAACTATTCAAGACCCGTAGACAGTGATTGCAAGATTGCAATATCTGGGGCATCGCCGGTATTTCGTGGGGATGCGATATGTGGGGATGACGATGTGGAGCCGACGGATGATGTGGGGGTAGTATAACCATACCTGTATAAAAGTGCTTGAAGGTACGGAGTACGACGAGTAGGACAGACATCCATTCATCGAACATCAACAGATGCTGAGTTGAAGGCGATAGGAAAGATGGAGGGTCGAATTGTCCTCTATACGGCGCTCGCCATTGCTATATGGGTACTCCAAGTATGTCTCGAGGCGATGGCTGATCGAGTCGTGACTTACAGTAAACCCTCTAGGTTCTCTTGAAGTTCAGGTCGCCTCTGCGTCGCGTACCGGGTCCGTTCTACACCAATGTGACTAGACTCCCGCTCAAGCTGTCCATCATCACGGGGCAACGCATCTACTTCGTCCACCGTCTTCACCAGAAGTACGGGCTGATCGTCCGCATCGCGCCGGATGAAGTCTCCATCGCCTCACTGGAAGACTTCAAGGAGATCCACCGTGTCGGATCATCCTTCCTCAAGAGCGAGTGGTACGAGAAGTTCACGGGGCCCGGGGAGCCGGGCGTCTTCAACATGCGTGACCCCAGGCAGCATGGGCAGCGGCGGAAGCTCTTCGCGCGACCTTTCTCCAAGTCCGAGCTGCGGCGGACCTGGGAGCCCGTGGTAAAGGAGAAGGTGCAGTTGGCTGTTTCCCGGATCCGAGGGGAGCTGGCTGCGGAGGGCCGGGCGGATATTTTGAAATGGTGGACTTTCTTGGCTACCGATGTCAGTGGCCATTTGATGTTTGGGGAGTCGTTTGATATGTTGACACTGGGGAAGGTGAGGGATGTGCCGTTTACAGGGTGTTGTGCTTGGCTAATTCTTCGAGAAGAAAAATGAGTATATTCAGGTGCTCGAGAAAACCATGATGGGTTCTGGAATCAACGCGGAACTTCCGATTGTGGGGTTTATCGGTCGCCATGTTCCCCTTCCGGCATTCAGGACGATGTTCCGCGCCACAGAGTATCTCTTCCAGTATGGACAGCGAGCCGTCATCAATAGCAGGGCGACGGGAAATGCAGCCAGGAACATCTTCGCTGGAATAATCCACGAGTCCGAGAAGGACCATGCAACCCTCACGGATAAAGATGTGATACAAGAGGCGGGGAACCTGATTGTGGCCGGTTCTGATACCACGGCAGTCACGCTGACGTATCTCGTTTGGGCTGTACTGTCCCAGCCTGACCTGCAGCGCGAAATTGAAGAAGAAGTTAGCAGTCTCAGAGCCGACTTCGACGAGGCTGCACTGGAAGAGCTGCACCTGCTGAATGCTGTCATCATGGAGACATTGAGACTGTATGGAGCGGCTCCGGGCGCTCTCCCTCGCACTGTTCCTGAAGGTGGAGCGACAATGTCAGGCCATTACCTCCCACAGGGTATCACAGTGAGCACACAGAGTTATACAATCCATCGCAACGAGGTTCTCTATCCGAATCCCGAAGCTTTCAACGCGAAACGTTGGATTTTGGGTGATGGGCCGATTTCCAACCCAGCCAACATCGGCTTCTCCCCATTCGGGACTGGGTCGAGAACTTGTCTTGGAATTCATTTGGCTTGGATGGAGCTGCGATTGGCAGCAGCGGAGTTTTTCCGTGAATGCAAGGGGGTGAGACTGGCCCCTACTGCTACCTGGGAGACCATGAAGCCGGAGAACTACTTCTTGATCGCCCCAGCAGGGCACCAGTGCGAAATTCTGCCTGCTTGAGCGTCAACGTTTTGACTTGACTGCGTGGGAACTTCTCATGTAGAATGGAATCCTGGAATAGGATCACAAGTCAAAAACATTATGCGAGTTCCGATAAGAGTAGTGTGCAGAGATTGGTCAATACAAGCTATTGATGCCTGTCAATTGCCGGTGAGGAATTGGCCCATGAACAGGCTATCCACTGTCCTCGGCCGTCCGCATATCCTCGGAAAGTGTAGCACAGGATGAGCATGGTCGATTACTCGTAAACTCATGCTCACAGGCAATGATATGCAACGAGTAGTCCGGAGGAGTCTGGTCTAGCAGAGATAGGCATACGCAAGAGTCCGCAATCGGGATTTGAATCGGCCAGATCTGCATGCACTGCGCTTCTTGTGGAAAATTGACAGGCACTAATGCCCCTCATTCACTGAGGTGCCCTGATCTGGGAATGGGCGATGGCTATCATTGCATGCGACAAGCCACGTTGAAACCCCACTCGCGGAATCTTCATCCGGAACGCATGTACATCTCGTGGAGTCCATCCTTCTCGTAGTGCTTTTCGGTCTGTGCCGGATCATCAGTATTGATAGGCACCAAGAAGCTTATCATCTCGAAGGATGAACCACGGACCCAAGATGAAGCAGGAATTGGCATCAAGTCGGGATTCGCTTATCCCGATCGGGCTTTGCATTTCTCCCTCTCCCGATCCTGGAAAGGACCCCACCATCAAAGCCGCTGCGCTATGGTCATGTCATGGGATTTTCTCACAGGCTTGGGTTTTGAGTTAACTTCAACCCTGCAGGGCTCTGTAATAATGAGTTGATTTTATGGCAGCAATGTCGAACACGACAGCAGATATCGAGCCCGGTAATTCTCCGTCTCGCAGGCCTCCGGTCAAAGTTGCCTGCCTTTCATGGTGTGTATACCGCTGGACCTGAAAGCCCCTTCGAATTCGCAGAACTCTGACGCAAATCCCCTGTACAGCCGTGCGTCGCGAATTCGCTGCGATGGCCAAAGTGCTTGCTCGAACTGCAGTGCGAAAGGGCACATATGTGCTTACGTTCCTAGCAGACGGGGAGGACCGCGCTATAGCAGAAAAAAGTCCAACGCTGTCGACTCATTTGATGGACATACCGAATCCAGAGGAGGCCTGAAAGAAACAAGGTCATCGGACTCTGATGGAGACGGTATGACTCAGGTGTGCCGGTTTTGGGAGAACGTATTAACAATGCTCATTCTTGCTTGTAGAATGGTTGAGTCAATTAGTAGGCATGAGTGGACCGGGGGCCGGACTGCGCAGTCTCGACACACCAATGGAGGAGATTGAATCCATCTTTGACTCCGTGTTTGCTCCTATTCCAGGAGAAGCAGTACACGAGCTGGATCCCTCTTTGGTATCAAACCTACTCCAACTGTATGGAAGCGATGAGGATATGTAAGGCCCGGACAGTAAGACCTCAACGACATCAGTGGCTGATCATCAGAGCAGACTAGATGCCTACTACGTCTTCATCCATCCTTATCACCCCATTCTACCTCAACCCGAACGTTTGCCCGTATATAACCGCCCCTTGTCTCAGCGGCCAGAGTTTCAGCCATTGAGTCCGCTCAGTCTAGCCATCTCTGCCGTTCTGGTTCTCATTCCGCATCCGAGCGAGACAGATCCATTGAGAGCAGAGTATGTGAAGCTTCGTAGGGACTTCGCGCACTCCTTTGCTCGAGATGCCCTGTACGCTGTAGAGGTTGATTGCAGTCTGCTGAACCCATCGGATAATGTTCTCAGTGTGGATAGAGCGCAGTTTCATCCTAAGTTGCCTTTGCATTTAGAAAGTATCCTAGCTCTGAATCTTCTGAGTGTTTATGAGTATGCACAGCGAGGGAATTTGAGCACAATGAGCGATCGAGCGAATCAGGCGCTGACCTCAGCGATGAAATTGTCGTTGCACGAGTCTCTCGAGGAGGATGAATACGCAGAAGCCAGACGGAGGACCTGGTGGATGACGGTTGGTCTTTTCTTTCAGCACCCTGCTGTTTTCTTTTGACAAGTTAGTTGACATTGATACAAACAGTATATGGTGGCGTGTCAAGCAGCCATTGTGAGCACCATGGTAGGACACTGATCACTGCGGTGTGTGTTGACGAGACTAAACATCGGTAGCCTGCAACATTCGACCCGTTTGACCCTCATTTCGTGACACCATTTCCAGAGGTATGTATCTGATCCTTGGAATAAGGGATATGCTGTACTCATTCTGCCCAAAGGGATGGAAGGTTCCTGTCGAGGCGCAACAGACGCTCCTTGAGACTGTCGCGTTCATGACTGACCTCGAGCAAATGAAGGCTTCCGGCCAAAGTGACCCTGGGATACGGGAGCGAATGTTGGGTCTTGATTCACAGATTGGATCATTGTTGTTTCTATGCAGAGACGCGCCGTCTGCTCCCAAGATTGTTCCAACTGGGCTAGAATCTCCGGAGGTCATGGCCTCCAAGATCATGATCACTATTGCAGAAATTCGATTACACACGTGAGCACACTGTTCACAACATCAACACAGATGGTTACTGACACCTCGCGACCAGAGCCAGAATTAAAGCCCACAGACTTTGCGCTTTCCAAGATATTCCCGGTTTCCATCAACGACTCTACGAATTCGGACCATCTCCCACTGTATCTGAATCCGAGACTCAGCCCAAGTCTCCTTCTGAGAATGGAGCAGAAATTACCCTGCCTTTAACGCCTTTGGCAAGCTCGCCTCTGCATTTTCCTTTCTCCTCCCACGAATCATCCAAAATCTGCTTCCATGGCGCTCTCAACATCGTCACCTTACTGAACAATCTTCCCTTTCCTAACCCGACCAACGAGATCCCGCTCAACAGCCCACCATATCTCTCCCCGACAACCCGCGTCGAGATTCCACGGAGCGTATTGACCTTTGCCTGCTGTGGAATGCAATCCGGCTACGTGATGTTGATGCTCTGTCTCAAGGCACGCTCTCTGCGCGAGTACCGCATGGAGGCATCCAATTTCGCAAACGCTCCCTCTCTGACTGCTCTTTTGAATGAGCTGCATCAAAGCTTACGGCTCCTTGTAAAGTTTTTGACTAATTGTGCGGTCGCATTTGAGGCGCTTTCTGGAATGAGAGGTAATCCCATGTCTGAGATTATCGTTGACTTTCTTTGACTTTCTTTGACTCAACTGACGCGACTCTCGTGGGACAGACCAAATAGCTCAAGCGATGGAGCCAGAGTTCCAGAGGTAGCTTCATCCGGCCGAATCTCTTCTTACTCGATTTATACGCTGCATGTTTAGGTCGATGGCGCCAGTGCAGCCGGTGCATACAGTGTTGGACCTGGGAGCCTCGGGCAGATGTTGGCCATACAGCCAAGGAGATTACAGATCCTACAACAATGGCACATCGGTGCCTGTCGAAATCTTCCTCAGTTCGAGACACAAGACTTATGATCTGCCCCTGACATAATACTTGCCCTCTTCTCAGTGACGTCTGGTACGAACTGCAGCAGAAGGATTTGTGCATTCAAATTACTTAAAAGTACCCCTGGTACAGACCATCGCTATGTCTGGCATTTCAAGCCTGCAATTAGTGATCGCCTGATAACGCTATGACGAATCTCGTTCACTCCGTAGATAACCACTTTGCCCTCTTGAGTCTTGCGCAAGGGGTTTTCTTTACATGTATGCTCAAAATACTTGCAAATAGTTCGGGTGCTCTGCAATATTCTACTTATATATTTCAGAACAAAGTGTTTGTTAATTAACGTGCTGCTATTTCTTATATCAGAAGTTAGCATCCTGAAGCATGTGATCTAGCTGCTTGCTCCAGTACAGAAGGGCAATGCTCTTGGTCTGGTAGACACCCAAGAACCAGCCAGCCCCAAGCCTCCATCCACGCCCCTCTACACCCTGGGCCTATTTTACAACGAAGGTAAGGCGCTGTTTCTAGAAGGTGCAAGACTACGGAATGAGGAATAGAAGTTGCAAAGGAGCACGACTGACAAATCAACTAGAAAGGACCAGGTTGCATGCCAGTTGCGCACTTGAGTCGAGGGGCCCAAAAATAAAGCTAAGTAGTGCAAAGGGTATCTTTGATTTCACAATCTCAGAGCAAAGTTATTGGCATCGCAATCCCAGCTCCTGATACATAGCGATCAGCCGCTGCCTGACCGTCTTCGCCAGCGGCCATGACTTCCCCAGCACATGCAGCGCGCCAACTCCAAGCTGGATCCTCGCCTTCATCGACTCCTGTTTCTCTGGTATGGGGACAAACAAGCACGCAACTGTGTGCACTACCACACACATGGCAAGGGCGCAGGTGAAGAACGGGGTGCGATATTTGACCGGATTCGGCAGGGTGGCTAGATTACACAGCATATCTGCTGCTCGCAGTAGCTTCTGCGAATGCAGGTCGAGGGAGGCGGAGGGAGGAGTGGTGTCCCGGGTTGTCGGTAGGCGTGTACATGAGGTGTGAGCATGGATAGAGGCGTACCTCATGTTCGATCGAGGGTGGTGGAGGTAAATCAGCGCACTGAGGCAGGGTCAGCTGTCATGGGGAACGCGAGTGGGTTGGATAGTTGGTGCACGCACAGGTAGCTCGTCATTTGAGCTTGGAAGGTCATCTCATCCAGGCGGGGATGGCTGCCGTACACATCCCGCTGGGACGATGGAAGTTGCATCAAAGATGTCACCAGGGCAGCGTCGATGGTCTCGATCCGAGTCTCCAGGTCAATATCCAGCGATCGATTCAATTCCATGACCATGCCGAGAAGGCGCACGGCCTTGATCCTGTATGCGAATGATGAGAACCGTCTTTCGTCGTCGCAGTGCCAGTTGTTGGTGAGATCTTTGAATGTCAGATTGCTTAATGTGACCTAGCAGGTATCAGCGCAGGCGTCCAGAAGGAAGCATAAGAACGACACACCGCGTCCCCGGAGTTATAAAGCTCTTCATCGCAAGGTATCTTCACTTCTGCAGCCTGATGGAACAGTCGGAACGCGCTCTGATCACGCATCGCAGCCAAGTATCCGTCCACAAAGTACAGCTCCCAATAAGTCCGCCGCCAACTCTCCTCCAATATGGGATTTCCACCAGAATGTTCCGCCGCGAATGCGGCTTTGTTCATACCCAGTTCCAGCGCCAGGTTAACGGCAGCCTGCATGATACGGGTTGCACTGTCTTCAGCGCCATGTGCGTGATCAACGATGGCGAGAAGGACCATTCCCTGGACCTTGAACCCGTCACGAGGCGTTGAGTCGGACAACACAGTATAGGCAGGTTGGCGGAAGATCTCTTTGAGGGATGGATCGGGGTGCTGGTGAGCTCCGATGAAGCGCATGATGGACAGGATGTATTGGGGGATTCCACCGCATACGGGAGAGTGAAGTGCTTTTCTTGGGATCAGGAGCGGATGCGAGCGGTGGAAACTCTGATAATAGAGCTGAATCAACGGATCATACGCAACTTCTGGCGTTACGGCGTTCTCTAGTTCGGGCCACGCAAGAGCAGTCTCTGGCAATCCGGGAATGTCTAACGTCTGGGAAGTGTCGAGTAGTGGTTGGAAGAGTGCTTGACCTGTCTGGTTCTGTCAGTGACTCCTGGGCCATATTGCTTTGTTCTGAGAGATTCAAGTCCCATACATCTACAAGATCCGAGTTGAGAGTTGTCCCACTGAGCCAGTCTGGGAAAGCATCCAGATCGATTGCCGAGAACAGCGAGGCATTATCATCCAGCTGCTGCTGAGGATCGCCGTTCTTTGTTCGCAACCCGCGCCTGGATCGAATATAGCGACATTCTGTGTTGGAAGCCTGGCAGCGGCTACAAACTGGCATCTGGGCGTCACATTTTAGATGACGGCGACGACAGGTCATACAGGCCAGCGATGACGGCTGGCGAAGAGGCTTGGATGATGCGGAATCTTGTTGCATGGTTATACTCGACGGGTCTGTGTCACTATTGAAGCGTCCCAAGACTTTTACAGTGGCTCGATGTGACAAAGTTCGCTTTTTACATCATTATCCGATGGCAAACGTCAGTGGTTTCTTACTTGTCGGGGGTCCTGCAAGCCAGAGACTGGACCCAAGGATCCCAATATTCGAATGAGAATATGTGAAGCCCAGCGATTCCCGAGATCCCCGAATCGGCGACCACAGTTGCAGTCTCGGGGACGCCATGTATCTCCGGTTTAACTTCCACCTCTATCCTCGTGTGAATTGAATAGACTCGACTTCCAGCTCAATAAGTGTTCTCCGAATGAGATGAATCTGAAATAAGGCGGATAATCTGATTTGTACTAACCCTTCAATTTCAGCGGTGACACAGGCACCATAGCGGTCTGAAATATAGTATCGGGGACTCGAGTAAGGAACCCGAAGAACACCTGGCTCGCATCGTTTGCCCATTGAGCAGCAGCCATCGATGAATCAATCACAATCCTGTGATTGATTTAGTTATCTCTGTTCTCTTTTGCCTGAATTCTGCTTCCTCGCATCCCTTCCAGGCATGCTTACTTGCCTATGCAGCTCGGCTACGGTGGCCTAGGGCGGGATCACTGCAGCTTCGCCTTCGGCAGGCCTGAGACACACAGTTGCATATACATGGCTTGGACGGTGAACAAACAGACTGAGCATCTTTCGATGACGAGGTGAACGAGAATATTGCCGGGAAAACAGAGGGCACTTTACTCCACGTCAGCGGGATGGATCGACTCAGCCGCAAAGAATTGTCGCCAATAACTCTTGCAGCCACTTCGCCGACACAGGATCCTCGCAAACAAGTGACAAAAGAAGGTATCGATGGAAAACAGCTGGACTTAAGAGTATGAGATTTCCCCGTCTAAAGCTACTGAGAGCGGCTGGGCGGAAATGGCCCACACTGGGTATACCGTATGGAGCCCCCGCGACAAGGCCGTAGCAACCAAAGAGCACTCCCCATGAGTCCCTAGCGCATTGTTCTGGCTTGCTTGGGCGGGACATTTGACTCTCATCAATGGAGTACCGTCTGAGTCCTCTGCTATGTAGATTACATTGACTTCTGGGACGGCGACTCGCTGGTGACCAGACACAGGCACAAAACTGCCAACGATGTAACTTTACCCACAGAAGCATAATCCCTTAACAAGCTAGATACTCGTCGAAACGGAACTCCGGTCCTCCATAGGCTCCATATTTAGCTTGTGGATCCCTTGGCACCTTGTGGGAATTCCCGAAAAGGTCCCCGAAGCCAAGGACTCTGGCGCCGGGGAATAGTCTCCCGCCAAGACATGAAGACAGCCCTGTGGCATGATTGCATTCGCAGATCCTTCTTGGACAAGGTATCAATCTATGTCCGATCAAATATGATGGTTAGATTGATAGGATGATCGTGATCCGAAGCTCGGTCAAGTGGTTCCATCTTGACCTGTGGTTAGCGAACAACGCTGATCGGATGAATTGGCTGGAGGCCTATGGAAAGCTGCCAGTGTCGATCGCGCCAAAGGAGGGATCATATGAATTCTGCTGCTGCTTCAGAAACATGAACGAAAATGTCTTTGGTCTGCAGTCCTGCGTTAGTCGCAGTGATTTCCAGATTTTCGCATTGCTTGAGGCCTGCTCACCAGACCTGATCCGTATACAGAAGGGTATAGCGACCAGTCGCTCTTGATGCTCTTATTCCCAGAGTCAGGACAGCCTCTCAAAGGAGGGGTATTGAGTGGAAGAGACTGTGTCTAAGCTAATCCAGCTTGAAGCCACCAAATGACTGTCGTCGTGGCGTCGAACAAACCATGTGAGCCTGTTGGTTGTCAAGCACGCATAACAACAATTGAAGTCGTCCATATACCGGGTGACTTGTCCTACAGAGGGAATTCATGGGCCATGGACCTCACTGCACCATGTCCTGCCACTTACCAAGTCGTTTCGCGCAAAAGAAGAGTCCCAATCCCGATCCTTCCGGAGTACGAGGTCCAACAGCTTTTGGATTCCAACCCCTCGAATGGCATGCCTTGGTTATCGACGAGAACAATATCAGGAGCTTTCCCTGTCCATGTCACTTTTCCTTTCTCCTTTCGCTCCCTATTCTGATTTTGCCCCAAGTGCTATGATTCCGACGTGGGTCAGGAGCATATCTGTGCATGCCAACCTGGAAATCTGCAAGGACAAGGTTGAGCCAAGATTCTCCGGCATCTAGCTAACGACAGGGCCGAAATGCTGTACGAAGTTGGATTGGACACTAAGTCCATATCCAACCCCAGAATGCTCCCTTCATGAGTCATATGAAGACACTACTTGTTCTTGTCCTCTGGACACCGCTCATGTCCGCAGCAGACTACAACTGGACAGAAGCCTTGCTACGATGTCTGTACAACTGTATCACTTCGCCATAGTCCTCTCACCTGGAGTCATCAGGGCTCAAATTCATGGCAAAATACCTGGGTGGCATTCCCATTGTTATGATCAACCACACCTAAAGCTACATATTCCTTGAAAAACAGCCCACAGCTCATCAACGGCCAAGTAGACCAATTCAGAAAACACCAGGCGTAAAATCAACCACCTGCGCCTTCTCAACCACCCCATCCAGACTCCTCACAAACGCCTGATGCGCCGGGTCCGTCCGCACATAGTACTCCCGATCGTCCTCGTTCTCGAACTCAACCACAAAGACATGCGTGATTCCGTTCTTCGCCAGTCAGTATGACTATATAACCGAGGCGCAAGAAACACGTACCTGCAGTCCCTCGATTGAGTTGTCCTTCCCCCCGGCGGAAGTCTTAATGTAAGGTTGTTGCGTTGTGGGGTGGATGCAGTTCTCCCTGAGATTGAGCATGCGGGTACATGTCTGGATGGTTCAGTATCGATGCTGGAATTGGTGGTGGTTCAGGACGTACGTCTTTGATGACTTCTGGGCTGATGGTGGGTTTGAATTGGAACTGGACGACGTGGATGATGGTCATTTTGGTTTGGTGGACCGTATAATGGAGCGTCAGTATGATATCAAAATAAGAAGTGTTTGGAAATTGCAGATGCAGATAGGTGAGGTCGGAAGAAGTTGCAGCTACACAGAGGCACAGGAAGAATGACGGAAGTGGGGTGAGTTGTTCCATAGTGGGGTAACCAGCCCTGTGAAAAACAGCCAGATTTATTCTTCTTCATAATTGCATGTCGTATCACTTGCGCATCCAAGCTGACTTACGAAGGCTATAACTACCTCTACTGGCGCCAAGGAGATGATCGGAGCAACGAGAGATGATATAAACGACGAAATACAGAGCAGAAGGAATGGTCGGAATAAGATCAAGACCCATCGACGCGGTATTGGGAAATGTGTCATAATGGATGCCCGTCCATCCAAGGTCATAGTGAGCGTGCAACTTAGTCTGGAGATGAATTGGTCCGTCCCTAAAAATGATGCGATTGGTATGGCATCACCAGGGAAGGAACTGCCACCTCAGCGACACTGATCTCACTGTATTGCAGAATATCCTGCCAGAGCCATACAGTGATCTTTGGTAAGCTCCTTTTTGGACAAAAGCGCAGTATAACTGACCATGCAAGCTAGGCCTCCGAGACAGGGTCTGGGTTGTTGTAACTTTCGATGAGGTCTTCATTCCTTTCTGGTTATTCTGTCCCAAATTGCAGAAATGCGCTTCGTCGCTGGCTTTTACCATAATTCATGGAGGCTCTATTCGATCAAAATAAGTGTGCGTTCTTGATCGATGAGATTATGCCCATTCCATGAGTCTTCCTTTGGACAGAATATGCAGCACTTCGGCCTCTATAAGAGGCAGAGTCAGTATCAGTACATGTTAGGCTTGTGAGGAACATACCCTCTCTTCGACCCTAGGAGGATGGCGACCACCAATGCCCCGGTTGGGACGTTTTTCGCCGGAGTCAGCAGGCCGCAACTGCGCATACGCGGAAGCATCCAGGCTGGAGGTTGGGTAAGCACAAAGATAGCCTGTATCACTACTTAGGATCCAATTGGTGCATAAATTGATCCTTTAATATGATGACCTTGCGGGGTATGTACTTACCCCAGATTATCGGGATCGTTTGACCCGAGGATGTATAAAGATTCCGAGTATCCTCACAGAATATGTCTAACGTCTTCTGTAGGCAGTCCTTGACCAACAATGGCGAGAAAAGGACTTTCAATCTTGCTCTTTGTGCCGAACCTTGCTCTAGGACGAATTGACCGGTGGGTTCAGGCTGGCAATTTGATCTTCCGTGAAGGCTCGCTGACGATAGCAGACAGCATGTAGTGTCCCAGTATAATGTGGTCCGCACGAGTTTAATCGACAATGAAACGACGCCTCTTCAAGTCGGCAATGGGAACTTCGCCTTTAATGTCGATAACACAGGCATGCAGGTATTTGATTGCCTTCTTCATTTCCGGACAATGACTTGATGTCATGCAGTCTTTCCTCCCATTCAACACTCTGTCAAGCTGGGCCTGGCACAACGATTCATTACCAACAGATGGGTACACTCCGTAGGATCATATGAAAAACCAAGAAATTGGATCTGATCTATGGTAGCGAGAAAACCGAGGACTATCACGGTGTGGCGATGTTGACCCACGGCCGAAACGTCTCCTACGACATTCCGGACCCCCATCTGCCACAAGCATCGCAATGGCTTATATCCAACCCGAACCGGATCAACTTGGGCCGAATTGGTCTTCAGTACAAGAACGAGTTTCTCACTGCGTCACAGATTAGTGAACCGCGTCAAGAACTAGATCTGTGGAGCGGCGTTATCACCTCCACGTTCAGAGTGGACGGTCAACTGGTGAAAGTGGTGACGCAGGGCGACTTCGAGTCCGACTCGGCTGTTTTTGAGATTCAGTCGGGTCTTCTCACTTCTGGGGATCTGACTGTTGAATTAGATTTCCCATACCCTCCGATCCACTCAACCAAGTACAAATATGAAGTGTTTGTCGGCAGTTACGATTTCCCGCAGAACCATACCACGTCGATTGTTGGAAACACAAAAGACGGGGCACACATTTTCCATCAGTTGCAAGAGACCACCTACTTCATCAATCTGCGATGGCCTGCTTCTTCTTTGCAATTGTCTCGTGCGAGCATTGCGACTCATCGCTATACTCTTGCGCCTTCGTCCTCTTCCACCCTGAAATTCACTGCCAATTTTGCGCCAGACAAGTCGATGCCAGATTCCCCAACCGCTATCCAACACCAAAATCCCATCGACTGGAAGAAATACTGGACTCGGGGAGGGTTTGTCGACCTCACGGCGTCGTCCGATCCTAAAGCGGATGAACTTCAGCGTCGCATCATCCTCTCACTATATCATGTACGGGTCAATAGTGCGGCCAAAGGACAGTCACCCCAAGAGAGTGGACTGATGAATAACGGATGGTATGGTATGCTTACTTCTATGCTTCTCAATATGCAATTTTCACTTACGACTATCTACAGGCAAATTCCATATGGAAATGGTTGTCTGGCACAATGCCCACTGGGCAACTTGGGGTCGGCAAGAACATTTTGACAATATCTTTCCGGCCTTGTACGAGAGCCTATTGCCATCGTCTCTTGCACGAGCCAAGTCTATGGGATGGGACGGAGCACGGTCCGTTCCCTTGTGCAGAATTCCCTGATTGACCACTCACAAAGTACAGGTGGCCCAAAATGACCGATATTGAGACTGGAGTCAGTTCACCTGGTGGTATCAACGGCCTTCTCATGTGGCAGCAGGTCAGTCATCTCATACAGTATACTGTATCCATCTAACAGATCAGCCCCATCCTATGTACCTTGCGACACTGGCTTACCAAGCCTCACCAACACGCAAGACTCTTGAACGGTGGGATCCTATCTTGACAGCCACTGCAGACTATATGGCATCTTATGCTTGGAAGAATGAAACTTCCGGTTACTATGATCTCGGACCGCCGTAGGTTATATTTGTCTTGACATTCGAGGACCTTGACTGATTTGAGACAGCGCATACGGCGTCACAGAAAATACTCCCCCCACGCAGAGCCTGAATCTGGCATACGAGGTCTGTCTACACTCTCATACGCTTAACAGTGCTAATTTCTGTCAAGATTGCCTACTGGCGATACGGCCTGGATGTCGCCCGCGCATGGAAGAGAAAACTCGGCCAGCGAGGGCCCGAGTCCTGGACGATTGTTGCGGAGAATCTCGCTCCTCCGCCTCAAGCTGACGGTCTTTATGCCGTCTACCAAGGCCTGAATAGCTCTAGGTGGAATGATACCTCCCTTATTGGAGATCCTCGTAGCTTGATTATGATGCAGGGCATCCTCCCCGATACACCAGCCGTGGACGCCAAAGTCGCATTGGCAACCGCCGAAAAGGTCTGGGAAGTCTGGACAGATGACAGGATTAGAGGATGGGGGAGACCTGTGCTCGCTATCAATGCTGCTCGGCTTGGGAGCCCAGAAAGAGCTATAGGTCACTTAACTGCCTATGACTATTGGATCTTCGATGATGCTGGTATGCATCCTTCTTCACTCATAGTACAAAGCTAATATTGCCCTATAGGATTCGCGGTTCGCGGTGGTGATGGTAAGTCTCTACTCTCCTGCGATTTATGAGTATGCTAACAAATATGGTGCATACAGGGGGCACTCCTCCTCCATTCATGCCAGGGAACGCGGGATTCTTGTATGCCGTGGCGTATATGGCTGCTGGCTGGAACGGATCCCACGGCGACACTCCGGGGTTCCCTTCTGATGGCAGCTGGGTAGTGAAACATGAAGGTCTACGCAAGGCGCCATAGACAGTAATCACTTGTCCTAATCTGGAGGAAGAGATGCTACACCGTCAAGAGACTTCAATTTATCCGGCCAATGAAGTATGCACCAGATATTACCACCCCGTAAACTCCCTGCCGTGGAGAATTGTAATCTCCATCTTGCACGTCTCTAGTAAGATTCAAGCAGTGATCGTCGTGATGAAACCCTCCGTACCCCAGATTGTTTCATCTCCAGCCTTGCTCCTCTCGCACGGAGCGGAAGAATGGGAAAACGAGCGGCTTTCGCACCGACATTCCGCCTCCATCCATATATTGTCATCATTGCTCCGACCAGAAGCAGCCCAGTACCCATCAGCAGTAGTCTTCAGATCAGCAACACGCAACAATCAACCAAAATGCTCCTCAAACTTACCCTCCCCCTCCTCCTTGCCCTCACCTCCTCCGCCCAAACCACCCCAACACCAACGACAACCACCCTCCCAACCCTCCAGTCAGGCTGGTACTGGATCCGCGCCGTCGAAACCCCAGCCTACCACAGCTACCTGCAGACCATCCCGAGCGCAACTTCCGGACCAGCCTATCTCGCCTCCAACACCAACGCCGGCCAATTCAACATCCTCTCCGGCCAACTAGTCTACAACACCGGCGCAGGCCAGCTGTACATGAACGTCGAGGATCCCGCCGACAAGACGCAGCGCACACTGCAGACGTGGTTCAACGAGACGGAGAACCAGTACGGGGCGTTTGCGTTCCAGGGGGATGCGGTGACGTGGAGTGTGGGTGATATTGCGCGGCCGAATGTGGCGGCTTGGTATGTTTGCGGGGACGAGGGGGGGTTGTATATCAATACGGGGAGCTATGGGTATCAGACGCCGGAGGGGTGTTATGATGAGACGGTATGTTCATGTCGTGGCTGTCTTGTTGGGTGTATACTGATGATGCTTTGTAGATTCATTCGTATGGGGGGTCAACGCCGACGGTTTGAAGTTGAGGGGAACTATATGGGACTTTTATGCATGTTGTCTCTCCTCTTTGATGCTTTGATCGTCGGGGAGATGGATTCTTGAGTATGTCGATGGCTTATGTTGATTGGAATGCCGTTTCGACGGCCTCATGGCTATACCTATGAGCACTGAGGATTGAGAGCTAGCTACAGCTATCTTTCCATTGAATAACTAATCATGACCACCAACCGGCTTAGGCACATATGGCTCCTCCAAGTATCTCTCCTCATCAGCCGTCAAGATCTTATCTTTCACTTGTAACATCTCGTCCATTCGCTCAACAGAGCTGAAGCCCACAATCGGACTGGCGACACGCTTGTTGACCCAAGACAAGGCCACCTGACCCATTGTCCGGCCCTTCTTCTTTGCCAACTCCTCCACTCTGGAGATGATCACTGCATCTGCCTCGGTCACTGCGTTCGGGTCGTTGTTCTCCGAGCGAGTGGTTCCTCGAGCTTTCGAGAGCGGACGAGCAAGTCTACCACCGTCGAGAGGAGCCCACTATTGAGACGTAACTCGTGAGTCAACCTTTTCATCAGAATAGCCATCGGGGTACTTACAGGAATCAGTCCAACGCCCGTCTCATTGCAGAAGCGATTCATCTCCCGCTCCTCCTCGCGGTAGAGAAGACTGTACTGATTCTGCATGGAGACATACTTAGTCCACCCATGCTTCTCTGCGCAATGCTGCATCATGATAAACTGATACGTCCGCATCGAGCTCGCGCCGATGTACCGCACCTTCCCGCTTCGTACGAGGTCATGGAGAGCTTCCATGGTCTCTTCGATGGGGGTGAAGGGATCGAAGCGATGAATTTGGAGGAGATCGATGTAGTCCGTACCCAGGCGTTTCAGCGAGGCATTGACTGCGTTGAAGATCGCTTGGCGGGAAAGGCCTGGAGAGTCAGTATGACATGTGATTAACAGAAACCGAGTCATATACCGAATTGATTGACGTATTCCTTGTCCTGGCGCATATCGTCGGCGAACGGGACGACATACTTGTTGTCGTGTTCGCTGACAGGTGACCAGCATTTTGTAAGAATGAGGATCTTATGCCGAGGAAGATTGTAATGTTTGATGGCCTTGCCAATGATTTCTTCCGACTTGCCGTTGGAATAGTTGTTCGCGGTGTCTCACTGTTTCAACTTAGCCACAGCTCGTCACGTAGTGCGGACGGATACTAACAGTGGTAAGACCTCGGTCATAGGCAGCTTTCAGCAAGGGCAGAGCCTAAAAATGTGTCAGTCCATTTCACGATTAACTTGAATGTCCGGGGACTCACCTTCTCCTCGTCAAGAATCCACGATCCCCATTCCGGAGAGCCAATGCTCATGCCACCGAAAATGGGCACGGAAACACGTAGACCACTCTTTCCCAGCTGACGATAGGCGACTTTCGTTTGCTCCAGTGAAGCCTTCAGCAAGGGAGGAAGCTGGGCGGCCATTTCAAGTCTTCTGCTTTGGTGTCTATATCTGCTTTCGCTGGAGTCTTCCTGAAGCAATCGCGAGGGAAATTGAGTCTAGGCTGACGATCGATATTCCTCAAGGGCATGCATCGAGCATTCTTTTATACCACAACTCTTGACATCCGGGTGTTGGACTGTGTATCTTTCTGATTCCATCTCCAGCAACCTCAATATGATGATTTCTAAGCATTGACGGCAACACAGACACCGAGTACTCTAAATGCTCGTATTGAAGCCTTTTCTCCGCGATATCTGAAGTTATCCCCGATATCAAGATGTCATTGAAGTAAGCCCAAGACCAAATACGAGATAATGCTTGGCTTTCTTGCCCCGTCGATCAAGTCATGACTCATATGGCGGGATTTCGGGCCGATTAGCGAGCTCTTGATGTTCAGAGACGTAAATCTGAGAATTGGAAAAGACGCGTAGCATATTGAGACCAGTAGCAATGCTTTCGTGCTCTAGACTCAATAGATGGTCACGCCGAAATGGCACAATGGAGAAGCTGTGAACCTTTCAAGCTTCGCAGTCTCACATATTCAGAGAATGCTACCTTGTACGGAGTATGGAGGACGATAGCCTACTACTTGTGATTGGAGGCTTGTCGCGTGGCGCGGCTTTTCTTCGGATCAACTCAGCATGGCATTCATTTCCTGTTGATACAGCTCGATAGATACTTGTTGTACACATTCGCCTGCCATGTTGAGGAGATCTCTGGGTCCAGAACGTCGAAATATTCGCCGTGACTTTCGTAAAGCTTTCTTTCATAATGATAGAAGATGAGAAAGAGGAATGTGCGACAACAAACTTCGCAAGGGAGGACTCCTGGAAGTGTAAGCAGCTTCTTGCCTAAGGCATCACAATATCGTCGATTGTCCAATCATGCCCTGATTATCATCGACCAATCAAAGCGAATCTAGTTAGTGGTAGATCACATGACCTGCCAACCGTCTAACCCGATCTAGCAATGCCCTTATCTGATAAACTCATGATAAAAAATTTCAGAAACGTGACCGACGTCTTTCATCGTCCATATCAACTCACCTACAGACATCACGATGGGTAAAGCCGCACGAGGCAAGCGCAATGCGGCCTCCAATTCTCCGTATCAGAAGCCCGGTGGTGCGCCACTCTCCAAAGCAGCCTCTGCGATTTTCAAGTTCAATACGGACATCGGCCAGCACATCCTGAAAAACCCAACAATCGCCGATGCCATCGTCGACAAGGCCAACATTCAACCGAGCCAGACGGTTCTCGAAGTCGGTCCGGGTACGGGTATCCTGACGACACGAATTCTCGAGAAAGCGAAAAAGGTCATTGCTGTCGAACTGGATCCTCGAATGGCGGCAGAGGTTACCAAAACAGTTCAGGCGACGCCTGCGGAAAAGAAACTCCAGGTTATTTTGGGTGATTTCGTCAAGACGGATCTCTCCAAGCTCCCTCCCTTCCAGATTTGCATCAGTAACACTCCTTATCAGGTATATTTCACACATGGTCCGGTGTTGTGGTGTACGCTAACGAGTCCGCCACAGATCTCCTCGCCGCTCATCTTCAAGCTCCTCTCCATGCCTAATCCCCCAAAGATCTGCATTCTCATGGTTCAGCGTGAATTTGCCCTTCGATTGATCGCCCGCCCCGGAGACTCGTTATATTCCCGACTGTCAGTCAACGCACAGTTCTTCTCTCGAATCTCGCACGTTATGAAAGTGGGCAAGAATAACTTTCGACCCCCTCCACAAGTTGAGTCTAGTGTGGTCCGAATTGAGCCCAAGGCCGACCGACCGAACATCAGCTGGGATGAATGGGACGGTATGCTCCGCATCTGCTTTGTGCGAAAGAACAAGACCCTGCGCGCTGGTTTCATGGCCACAAAAGTCCGTGCGCTGATTGAGCGCAACTGGATCACATGGGTTTCTATGCACCCAGAGAAGGTTACTCAGGCGGACATCGATTTCCTTCAGGGCAAGGATGTTTCTGCCCTGCAAGGTGCTGATGAGGATATGGATATGGGCCAGGATGGCGATGAGGCGGTCGAGGGAGGTGACGACGAGGATGATATCTTCATGGACTTGGGAGGGGACAACGATGCTCCAGTCACTGCCAGCAAGGGCCCACTCGTAGCAATCGGCGACCAGCAGGTCCCTCGGGCCATGGTGACGAAACTGATTCAAGTGAAAATCCAACGAGTTTTGGAGCAGGCCAATTTGGCGAACGCTCGTGCCCAGAAGTGTGATGAAAATAACTTCCTCCACCTTCTACATGGATTTAATACAGAAGGTATCCACTTTTCTTGAGTGAAGGGTGTTTTCCAAGTGCATTGCAATCTTTTCCGAGCCCGTCGCAGACTCATGGACTCCAGTGCCTGAGTGATCGAACTTCTCTCGCACGGCTATGCTCCTATCCCCGTTTTGATACCCTCTCTTGACGCTCCTGGGCTCGACATCGGGATATCGTCGGGTCTCAGACGATCGACATACTGTTTATTCGGCAGAGTTCATTTTTGTCAGGGAATCAGGGCGCGAGTGAAGCACGCCTCGAGGCTATACCCATGCGCACTCGAGCTTGATCTTACTTTTCTGATTCTATAATTCCACAGTTAGACTACGGAGCTATCTCCATCATCAGTAACGAAGACATGACATTTATTCAGTCTCATGCTACCAGTGCTTTCTTAGTACTTTGATAATACACTCCTATAGAGAGGTACTATATCCAGAGTAAAATACCTAGTTACTCCAACTGATATTGCCATATACAGCAAGCGGTGAATTACCCCGCGGCATATCTCTGCTTATTCATGCTGCTTACTCCTTAGAAACCATCCTTACCGCTTGCTGTAAAGGATTCCTCAGACGTGATTTGACGAATTAGACTGCTGACTGGACCATGTCAACCTGCTGATTTGCCGCTGATTGGCAGAGATTTTACAGTGTCATATAAGTTCCGATATCGCGTTTCCGTACTAGGTACTCTGTATATGTAGAAACTTCCAGATTTTAGAGAACCAGAGTTTCATTCCTATTTATTTCGAATACCTTACCATACAAAGTCAGTCAGCGCGTGTTATATGACAGGTACGAGTCCGGATTTCAACAGCTCCCGGATCCCTGTCGCTGAACGGCTTCAGTACAGCTCGATAGCTTACTCCCCATTGGTCGGAAAAGCGATATCCCTGCGCGCAACGGCCCCTTCTAATCGGTCGAAGCTCCCTTGTGATCGTTTCCGTTTGAGGAAGGTCTGAAGCTATTCGTAAGGTATCTCAGCACCACTGAAATTTCGGAATACCTGGCTACCCCAATCGATCCCATGTCCGCAACGAAGGTCCTAATCAGGCTAGATAAGCCAGATGATTGGTGGGCATGGAGCGCGTATATCAAAGGTCTCGCGAAGCGGAGAGGCGTCTGGAAATATGTTGATCCAGATGATGAGACAATCACCATCGAGGAACCCGTCGAGCCCACCATGCCTATCCCGGCAAAGCCGTTCAATCAGATGGATTCAAATGATCGATGGGCTTGGCAGCAAGAATCCAAGCTATATGAATGGTCGTACAGGATATATGAACGAGAGCGGAACGGCATGACGGCGATCTGGACGGCCATCCAGAACACTGTCAGCCAGAACCACCGTCGTATCTTGACGTTAGATATCTCGGAGAGGCAGAGGATGATCAAACTGCGAGATAAGCTTAAGCCGGATGAGCTATCCCGCGCGACAAAGCTTAGGGACCGATTCGACAAGCTGGGCGCGAAGAAGCGCAATGAGAGCGTGGAGGAATGGCTCAGCGAATGGGAAAATGTAATTGGTGAATGTGAGGACGCTGAACTGAGTCACTTTACCTCCGGATTCGCGGCTACCCGGAAGTTCATCCTTGCGATTGCCCCGCTTCTGCCAACGTACGCGAAGATTAGGGATGCGGAGCTCCATCCAGGTAGTCCTCGAAGCATCTTGGAAGAGATAAACGCCTTCCAACGCCGATGGGAGCTTGAATCAGACGATGAGAAGCAATCGAGTTTTGCAACCTTTCAAGGCCAATCCGACCAATCGAATCGTTCAAATCAGCAGCGCAAGTGCATCTGCGGTGATTTCCATCCCTTCATTGACTGTCCATATATCATATCGAGTAAGCGCCCAGCCAATTGGGAGGCAGATCCAAAGATCGAGGCAAAGTTTGAGAAGGTCAAGAAGACGAGAGAAAGCGTGAAGGCGGCTATCGAGAGAGCCGTTGAGCGAGCCAATCAGGAGGCTGGAGCAAAGCGGACAGTCCTCTGATCATTGATCAAATCGTCAAGATCCACGTACCGTGGTAAACGCAGGTATTCGAAATGAATAGGATTGAAGGTCTGATTCTTCTAATCTACCGTTCTAATCTAGCATATATAGTAAACGAAACGCGATATCGGAAATGAAACTGTAGAATCTCTGCCACCAGCGGCAAATCAGTGGGTTGTACGGAGTACCATGATAGCAATCCAGTGATTTGATCGGTCAAATCAGAATTCCTTGAGGATCTGTCCAACAAATCCCTTACCGCAAGCGGTAAGGAAGGTTGACATGACCAAGCTTCATAATCGTGATCACGGCCTAGAGATACCCCGCTCGCGATATTTTCTCCAGTCCTCTCTACTACATTGATCTTCTCCCAGAGCCCACTTCCAGCCGCACCGCACACTCCGAACGTAGTCGTACACGATAATGGCAGACAGAACACCAGCCACGACAAGCCAAAAGCCAGAAGGCGACAATACCGCGACAGCTGAGGCTCCAGCTAGCTGTACGAAAACTGTTGAGCCGAACAAGATGGTGTTCTACAACCCGACGTCTGGCAAGCGACACGAAATATATATTCCCAGAGGAAAATTTCAGAAAGCGCACGATCTCTATGTGCAGAAGAACTGGGAGGAACTGTGCAAGTTCCTGCTTACAGTATGTGCTGTCTTCTTGGACCTGATGCATTGAGAGGGTACCACTGACCTTTCAAAGCTGGCCAGGGGTATGAGGAGTGGGATTAGTGGAGTAATGGGAGTCGTTCCAAGGTTCAGGCGGAGGAGATGTCTCGGAAGCTCAGTACAAGAATGGGCAATGTCGACGGGGCAATCCACTTTATATCTACTAGTTTTGATCATTCCCAAGCATAAGTTTGCATTGATAGCTCATTCTCCATAGCTACTGAACGAGGAGACTGATCCATAGGAAGGATCAAGCCATACGGAGTACTCATAAGGCTGACGGAAACCCCACTGTGGCAGTGCAATTGGGTTACAAGGTGGGGCTGCACTGCCACACTTCCGATAAGATGAGGCCAAGGCAGCAGCCCCATTTGTTTACCTAAAAAGGATCTTGTTCTCCTCATCTTCCCAACGTACCAAACATTCTCATCCCCCAAGATTTTTATCTATCGGAGTCCGTTCAATATACATTGATATCTACTTACTTATCTCTGAAGGAAGCAGATTATTTACGCTTGTTTTCTCGTTTATCAGCCCAGTCTGTTTCGCGCAACGATGTCCGCGCAAGAGTACTATAATCCAGGCCATATTGGCGGCCCAAAGCCAGATACCCCATTCAGCGACAACACCAGCAATCGACCATGGACCCCTCCATCCTCGACTGTCACTCCAGGACCCGAAATGTCCTACTCACCAGTGGTAGACAATCGTCCTTACAATTATGGTGCCCCGCCCCCGCCGACAACCAGCTACGGGCGTCCTCAGAACGTATATCCGTCTCAGCCTTTAGAAGGTATGACTCCGGGATTTTCTTCGCAGACAAAACCACAGCAGTACGACAATGAGTATAGCAACTCTGGACCTCCGCCTTACACCCAGCACTACTATGGCTCACAACAGCCGCATCCCCCATACCCTACGCTTGACACCTATCCTGAGCGTCCGCCCACCCAGCCGCCGTATCCACAGGATCAGAAGGATCAGAAGGATGAAAGAGGCTTCATGGGAGCGGTTGCTGGAGGCGCTGCAGGCGCCTACGCCGGTCATCAGGTCCATCACGGCGTCCTGGGGACCATTGGAGGAGCGATAACTGGGTCTCTCGCCGAGGACGCGATCAAGAAACACAAGAAAAAGAAGGAGAAGAAAGAGGGCAAATGGGGCCATGGTCGCCGATCCTCGTCCTCCTCTTCGTCATCGGACAGTGATGACGGTCGGGCTCATCATCAGCAACATCCTCCTGCACAGCCCTCTTTCCGAGGCAACTTTTCCGCCTCGTCAACGGAGATTAGCCTCGAGCACCACTTGGAGCTGACGGCTAGATGCCGTTCCGTCTCAGGAGAACTGCATCGTTCGAGTATCTCATTGAACTCTGTACTCTCGAACAACTTTGGCTCTTTTGTATGGGCGCGTGGCGGTAATTTTGGAGCGTCGGCGAGAAATGTGCATCTTGCTGAAGGTGGAAGAGTACTTGATGCTGAGCTGGCGGATGGAAACGGCCACTGGAAGAGGGCATGGGTGAGATTGGATGAGCGGATCACTAACCAGAATGGGCATCTTGTATTCCTGGATTGATGTCTATGGAACTGGTACCCTACGTGCTGCAATTGAATGTTAGCTGATAGCTCCTAATGAAATCCACTTTGTAATTAACTTCAATGTCAGTTCTTAGCACGGGAAGGGACTTAATTCATCTCAATCAAAGTCAAGATCATCTCCGATCTTGCTGTTTCAACAAAAGTCTTAGCTGTTGAGAACGCCGCTGAATATCCGCATGACATGAGCCTCTTGAGCGAAAGGAATGCATTTCTCAAGTCACTCAGACAATTCTCATTTACTACTCAGAAGTGAGAAATGAGCACATCTTACCTCTACCTTAGCAAACAGCATGTGTCATGTGACTGCGCGTGTCCCAACCTGAGGTGGTTCTTGTGTTTGTTCTTTTTTCCACTTCGCAAATCACTCAAAACAAATTCAGATATCCTGCATCCGAATCAGATTCTGTCAGATAATGGACGCGCTTCCCACAGAGCTTCTAACCATAGTCCTCCATCATCTCTATGACGAAAACCAGGCCCCAAATGCTGTCAAGGATTTACCGGATGGATGGGAGTCCGGAAGTCTCGCAACATATACAGTTGTTTCACGCAGATGGCAAGCAATTCTCGAGCCGATGATATGGAAGCAGATTGTCATACTCAAGCCGGACGCCCTGGAAAGGCTAGAGGAATACACTTCTGACAAGCCACATCGGATCGCGAGAATTAAATGGGTGAGACGGATTCTCTGGGAGCCATATGTCAATTTTGCGCTCGCAGAGAGGCTTCGCGAAGGGATGAAAGACTATCCCAAGGCGCTGGCTTGTGTTCTCCCTTACCAATATCCCAGTTTATATCGTCAGGCATTCGCGGGTATCTTCCGCATCTTAGGCCGATGGGAGTCAGAATGCGACGATTCGATGGTTGAGCTATTTCTTACTGTGGAGCATTTGGAATGTCCTCCGAAGTTGTCCCTATCAGAATGGAATTGGGATGTTGAGGACGCCACTGTTGAAGAACTTTGGCGGATGGACTTGATAGTCCACCTAGTGCATCTCACGACACAAGACGCTTCAGCATATCCTATACTACGCAACGTCAGATCACTCAGTCTTGAACCTTGCATGACCAACATGCGGCCTTCGGCATTCTTTCAGCTTCTGAGCCGATTACCCAACGTTCGCCATGTTTCAGCCGGAGAAAGTGTCTTCATACTACCATTTGCACTCCGTGCCCTCCGTGCGGAAAGACGACGTTCGTATATTCCCTTCTCAATGACTATTATAACTGTGCTTGAGGGATACTGACGACCTCCTCTCAACTAGAACTTGTTCATTGTCTTTCTCTAGTGCCGCTTTCCGTCGAGGAGTTCGAATATGAGATTGCACCGGAACGCGAAATGTCATGGACGCCAGTCCAGGATGCAGCCAATTATCTGTCGGTCAGGGGGCTGGATAAACTCTCCATTGCGTTTCGAACACTCTCCATGCGACTGAGAGTTCTTCGTCTGAACAATGTTCGGGTCAACAGTGAACTATTTTGGGCATCACCCGAGGAAGATAGTGTCATCTCTGATACACTCCACTGGCCGGTGCTGGAGGTCATTGAAATAACCGACACGCCCCCATATACAGCAGACGGTATGTTCTGACGGCATGGAGGTACTGCTTCACGTCACGCTGACTCAATCAGGGAAATGGATTCTCGATAATGATCCCGACAAAAAGGCATTTATGGAAATGGAAGATTTTGACAGTGGATGGGATTACGAAGAAATGGGTTTTAACACACGAGGACTGATTAGAAGTGACGAAGTTGACAAGCTCTACTCAGCAATGGGCAAGGCTGCGCGGAGAATGCCACGGCTGAGATATCTTGAGTTCAGGTTCCGTGGTGAAACACCAACACAAGAAGACTGGGAATGCTTGATATTCTTCCAACATTCAGAGACAGGAGAGGCTGGTTTAGCGATCTGCACTGAGTGGAAATATAACCTCGGAGAAGAGGTCATCGCGGCATGGGGCCTGGAGGGTGAAAAGGCCAAAGAATTCCGGACATATTGGACAATCCAACTCGATCACTGGCCTTCGGTAGAAACTGGCATTAGGAGGAAGGAGATCTAGGCACATCCTGCATGAGGCCAGTCGAGTTTGCTGGAGCTTGAGGCCGTTGGGCGGTCCTTTCAGTCTGGTCGCTTAGTTGCATACGACGGTGCATATGACAAAGGTTACTTGCCCCGAAGAAACCCTTATGTATCCCAAGAGGACAATCAAAGTACCACTCTGAAAGGGAAGCGCGATGATATTATCTTAGATCAGAGAATGGGCTTTGAACAATGTGTAGAGAATTTTATCACATACCAGCTGCTGGTGAATAGCTCATTAAGCCCAGCATAGTCCCTTTCTAGACTTTTATAGCTTTCTGTGAATGTATCCTGACTTCCAGCACAAGGTCACCTGCCATATTCACTGTTCAGTTTATTTGTGACTATCCACTACTCTTGTCTCCTTTCCCACCCCTTTTTACCTCTTCTATCACTCTCTCTGACCACTGTTGCATGCTCACTTCCTCATCTGCTGCACTCATTTCCTGACATTTAAGCACAGCAAAGAAAGACACAGTCTATACGATAGCAGCATGGACTCGTTTCAAATTACACTTAGGGTAAGTTCTTCCATAGCTTGTCTTCTTGTCGTCTTCTTACCAGAAGAGCAGAAACTAGAATTCCAAAGTTCGAGTGCTTTCAACAGCTCTTCCAAGCTACAGAGCCTTCAGATCTCATAAGGAAGCTTTTCACAGTTTTCTGGAAAGCGACATTTTCTGAATGCGGTTTGCCTGAACTTACCAAGACGGAAATTGAGTATTGTTCTTTGGATCAGCCTTATGATGGCAGGGGAAAAGGCTGGTTCGAAAGCTGGAAAAGCTCTCTAAAATCTGAAGAGTGCACTGAACCTAAAGGAGCTATTTTCGAAGATAAACCTACGCGAGGATGACCAGAGCCAGCAGATTCTTACTCAGAAACGGAACGAACGGTCTCGCAAATGCAAGTGCCTAGGAGCCAGGCCAGGTGATTCTCTAAATATCGGGTTGCAGGACATGACGCGCGAGGAGATCAGGGAGGTCCTGGATGCGGCCAGCGGTGCGTTGACTTCAAGTGGTATTGACTATGGACTTGCTGTTGCTCTGCTGGATCTTTGACGCGCGGATAACAAGCTCTGCAGCTCCTTATTTCTCGACGTATAACCCAGGCTTACATGCCGGGGCATGCCAGGGGACATTATCTTCAAGTGGTGAGCATGGACATACCGATCAATAGTATCGGAGAGAAGGACAAGGAGGTCTGGCCTGGTTCCTTCGCCGCAGCCAGAAGGCTGCAGGAACAGATACTGACTGCTAAAGGTGTACATGACAGGGATCGGCCACGAATCAGTCCCTGCTCTGACCCAGATTGCGGTCAGGACTTTGTTTACAATAACCATCCGTCATGAGACGCGATACGCTCAAGACGCACATTAACTGAAAACACAAGGATGTTCGCAGAGGACCGGATACCGTCAATGATGCCAGACGAGAACCTTCTGGACAGGCCCAGCCTCCAAGAAGGTGGTCGCGAAATTAACCAAGGTACGCATCAAATGACGCTATATATCGTTTTGTTCCTATGTTTGAACATTTCCCAGATTATGCCTGTTGTTTGTTTTACTTCAAGGTCTCTAGGGCTTTATCACTGGACTTTCTCGTACCACATCATGGATGAGCAGTAAGAGATCATACCTACACCTAGGAACTACTATGTTACACTCAGTTGTCAAGACACCTTTTTTAGCTCAGTAGAATATAGTTGACAATTGCTTGCGTACCCAAAATCGAAAGTGATAATATTTAGTCCCTTGTCTACCGCTCTTCCAAGGAAACTATAGAGAATAAAAGTAAGGAATAGTCTTAAGACCAGATATAGTTACCCTATCCATTGATGACTAATAAGAAGCATTCCTTCATGAGTATCCAGGGAACGCGATACCTCCATAAGCTCTATCAAGGCGCCCTCAATACGGTTATCAACATCACAGATTATTCTCATCATCTGCACGCTCAGCTACACAGCTTTTAAGGCAAGGGCAGATATAATTTATATAGACAATAATTATAGGATGGTA
Source organism: Aspergillus thermomutatus (assembly GCF_002237265.1). NCBI lineage: Eukaryota > Fungi > Ascomycota > Eurotiomycetes > Eurotiales > Aspergillaceae > Aspergillus > Aspergillus thermomutatus. The sequence continues at coordinate 267,588 of NW_020798051.1, forward strand.
AAAGCAGCTACAACTTTGTCCACGCTCACAATATAAGGACTTTGTAAGAGAGTGACCCTAACATAAAAGCTAGTGAATATGAGCGGAGTGCAACATCTCGCAGACTTGCCCCAACACAATTATCCCACTTTCATCTCCCTCTGTCATCACTGCAAGCATCGTTTTGTCTCCTTAACAAGACCAAGATTCGCATCTGAGGAGACCTCAGACAATGAAGTCGATAAGCTCTCTCCCCTGCGAGATCATCGGCCTCATTCTTGCAAGCTGCGAGAGCTTTGCTCAGCTACGCGACGCGATCTTGACTTGCAAATTATTTTACTCAGCATGGAAGTCCCATACAGGGTCAATTCTATGGCAGATCGGCCAATTTGAGATCGTAGAGTTCACGGACGCGTTGATGGCAGTCAGTGCTTTTCTCATTCTCTCCGCTCGTGCTGGAGTAAACCGGTCCTCGCTAACGAACGATGAACTTGTAGGTGAGAGCGACAGAGATTGCAAAGCAAGCGATTCTAAAGGGAGATCTCCCACCATCTCCATTCCCACTGGGCGAGCTGAGTGGAGAGGTCCGCAAGCCAACACTGGATGAGCTCAAAGTTCTGTTCGATTTCCGGCATTTGGTCGAGTGTCTTGAACGGCTTGCCAAGAAGAACAGTAACCCATATTGGTATGAATGCATCGAAAGTCTCGAGCCAGAAGACAGGATCAAAGCATGGATGGTGTGGAAGGAGCGCTTGCACGTCGCCTTGTATCGAGGCTTTCTTTCCGGCGCTGCGCTGTATCGTGCGTACCAGGAGCCTTTAACTCTGGCAAGCACTTGCGGTCTTCGGGGTTTCCTGGCCAAATTCCGGAGAAATATGGAAAATGGGGAGGATGAACATGATGATTATGGCGATGACCCTTTCACACCGGCTGAGAAGCGCTATCTGCTCCAGTATCCCATATTCAAATTTGAGGAATTCCAACAGCACGGGCATATATTCCAGCCTCTGGCGGACATCTTCGTGCAGGAGAGCAAGAGAAAGGCCAAGGTGGTGAATACATTGGAAGGCGCAAATCTGTATGAGCGGTACGGGGCACAGCAGTATGACCCTGCTGTCCTCGAAAGAAGCCATGCACAGGCGCTCTTCCATCAGCTCATGCAGTTTGTGTTCGTTGCGCATAGTGCGACGCTCGAAAACATAATCCGAAATGAGGATGGAAGCGAGTATCACCTGAGGAGAAATGAACCAACACCCAAAGAGATGTCTGGACGTCGCCGTACTGTCACCGTTATCTTTTTCGACGTGCTTAGCCTCGAGGAGATTATCATGCCAGAGAATGTGGAAGATGCAGTCGAGACGTTTGTACTTGCACGTCCTGGTCTCGAGCGTCCTGTGGTCGACAGGGCTAACTTGCCCGGACTCGACTATGCGTCCCGCAATCTTCGGCCCTTACTCCACGAGATGAAATGGTTCTCTGGCCAGCCAAATTGCTATTGGCCCGACTGTGGGACGCCTCCTCCCGACTTTCAGTTTGTGCGATACATGCTGTCGAAATACTTCCGACTCCGGCTCAAAGATGACACGTGGGATTGGGGGAACAGCCGCAACCATGAGCTGGCCTGGTGTAAATTTAGGATTAGCGGTGACGTCTTCTGTGAGCGTATTCTGGCGGACGAATTTGAAGGCGCTTGTGCGCTCTTGGAGTCAATCAATGCTCCCCTTCCTGAGGCTTATTTTGTTCCTGGTTCTTCCTGGCCATGATACATGTATTCAAACTGGATTTCTCACTCGAAGATATGATGGAATCATTCTATATCATCAAGATCGCTTCGAGTCTCATCTGGGGAGGCATAAAAAAGGCGTCATTAATGAATCCGCTACACTGAATTTATAATCAAGAGCAGATGCTGGTCATTAGTAAGTCAAGTCTTCCCATCTCCTAACGAGGTGGCATGTGCGCTCTACGAATACGATTATACGAGGTTGCTCGAACTATTGCCGTCGATCCATAAAAACGGGAAAGTTTTCAGATAAGGTTAAGGTATTGAGGTCGAATACTCCCTACTTAACCAATCAACTTCCTTCATCCGAAAGTATTGCATTTCTAGTGGCAAATCTGACTCCACTGTCGTTGGCCTGAAGAGGCAAGCAATACGGATACGGAGAGGCATCGACATGCAGCAGCCGGCTATAATTATTCATCTGCCTGATGACTTACGACGATATCTCGTCCGTCTTACTTGTCTCTTTTCCATTCTCTTCTGGCAGTAAACGCAGAACCATGGGAAGACCAGAGACACGTGCGCAACCCTCTGAGAGCGATGGACCTCCACCGTATTCAACCGTGGATGGTGAACTCGTTGCGGAGTCGGCTGCTGTTCGAGGTAAGTGAACGACGATATCCAGTAGTATATCGCTAATTGGACCAGCCGATGGAAGGATTGACGTTCATTTGAACTCGAGAATTGCCCGCACGCTCGCTCAGATCATCGAGCTGCAACAGGAAGACATCCACAACCCACCTCCCGAATATCAGCAAGAGCTCCAACAGCAGCAACAAGATCATCAACTAAAACCCATCGAATGCAACATCCTCCTCAATATAGTCATCCAGATTGTTGGCAGCCGCGGCGACGTCCAGCCCTTTATTGCCCTAGGTACCGAACTGCAAAAGCACGGTCATCGCGTCCGTCTAGCCACACATGATGTTTTCGCAGATTTTGTGAGGTCCTCCGGGCTCGAGTTCTACCCTATCGGCGGTGATCCAGCGGAACTTATGGCCTTTATGGTGAAGAATCCCGGCCTCCTACCGCAGATGGACAGCCTCCGCGGCGGCGAGATCCAGAAAAAGCGAGCCATGGTTGCGACGATGCTTGACGGGTGCTGGCGTTCGTGCATCGACGATGATCCGCTCACCAAGGTCCCCTTTGTAGCGGATGCGATTATTGCGAATCCGCCCAGCTTCGCGCATGTGCATTGTGCGCAGGCGTTGCAGATCCCGGTGCATCTGATGTTTACCATGCCGTGGAGTAGCACGACTGCTTTTCCCCACCCATTGGCGAATCTGCGGCCGTCAGATATGAGTCCCCGGACGGCGCATTGGGTTTCGTATGGTGTGGTGGAGTGGTTGACATGGCAGGGGTATTGATTTCCTGTCTGCATGCAGTCCATATAGCTGACAGGGACTAGGTTAGGTGACGTGATCAATCGATGGCGAGCCAGTATTGACCTGGATCCCATTCCCATGGCCGAGGGGCCAAGTCTGGCAGAGACGCTCAAAATCCCTTTCACCTACTGCTGGTCTCCAGCTCTGGTACCGAAACCAAGAGACTGGTCTGAACATATAGGTTAGTACTCTATTGCAGTCTACACAAATATACTCATAACTACAGATGTGTGTGGCTTCTTCTTCCGGCAACCGCCATCATACCAACCGCCACCAGATCTACGGCAATTCCTTGCTTCAGGCCCACCACCTGTCTACATCGGCTTTGGAAGCATCGTTGTGGACGATCCGCAACGCCTGTCTCATACCGTATTGCAGGCAGTGGCTGAGTCCGGTGTTCGTGCCATCGTCTCACGAGGTTGGAGCAAGTTGGCTGGAGACGGGAACCCCAACATCTACTTCATAGGCGACTGTCCCCACGAATGGCTCTTCCAGCACGTTTCGGCGGTTGTCTACCATGGAGGTGCTGGGACGACCGCCTGTGGACTTGCCAACGGGAAGCCAACGGTCGTCGTACCTTTTTTTGGAGAGTGAGTTCGCCTTTTTCTTCGTCTTGGGCACGGGCTCACTATTTAGTCAACAATTCTGGGGCAGCATGATTGCAAGGGCTGGAGCAGGCCCATCTCCCATTCCGCACGCCACACTTAGCGTTCAGAATCTGGCCGACGCTATTCGGTTCTGTCTGAGGCCACAAACCGTTGCTGCTGCGCGTGAAATTGCCGCCAAGATGCAGTACGAGTCGGGCGTCACTGCCGCCGTACAGTCCTTCTACCGTCATCTGCCGCAGGAGCGGATGAAGTGCCAGGTATTCCCAGACCAGGTTTCCGTGTGGAAATACGTAAAGTACAAGCGCGAGGTTCGATTATCCAGGAAAGCGGTGCAGATCCTCATCGACCACCTGAAGATTGATCCAAAGAATCTCCGCTGGTGAGTCTGCCTCTCCGAGTTGCGTCGCAACACTGACTGGCCAGTTACGACATCAAACCGATCATCATCGAGAACCGCCGCTGGGATCCCGTTACTGGCGTCTTCTCCGCAGCAGCAGGCACCGGCACTGACATGCTCAAATCCACCGCGAACATGTTCTACAAACCGTACAAGGAACTCGCCCGCAGTAGGACCAATGTCTCCTCCGATGGCGAGGAGCGCCACCCCGTTGCCACCGCGGGGGCCATGGCAGGGCAATTTGCGAAGAGCTTCGGACAGTTCCTAGGGACGTACACCAAGGGTGTCGTTGTGGATATTCCGCACGCGGCGGCGGAGGGATTCCGGCAGGTCCCGCGCCTGTATGGCGAACAGCCCAAGGACTACGGGGGGGTGCAGGATTGGAAGTCCGGGGCTACGGTTGGGGGGAAGAACTTTGTGGATGGTATGGCGGAGGGGTTCTCGGG